>NW_019154087.1:71287569-71344798 GCF_002288905.1 Enhydra lutris kenyoni
AAATAAAAGAGTCAGACACTTAACCCACTGATCCACCCAGGCACCCCTAGGTGTCATTTAAATATAAGTGCTGTGGTCCTATAAAAGAGAAGAATATAAAGAACTCAGAAAGAAGCAGGATATAGATTGGTTAAATGAAACCTAGCAGTGAAGTAAATGGCTGGCTGTTTGGAATTTCATCAACTCTGATTGAGAGATAAAGGTTAATTAGGCATAGCTTATCTTGAATTTTGAGGACACCAGTTGTGAAACCAATCTTATTTACAAGGGATGGACTCAGAAGAATAAAAGTTCAGACTAGACACCTGGGCCACAGGGAAAATGTTCTAAGGGTTTATAACTTTATAGCTATGAATGGATCAGAATCTCTGATATGCAACTTCATCCAGCTGGGAAGGTTACTCCAAATATAATTGGGAAATTGATCCCAAATAGCTCTCATCAGCAAAATGTCCTTAGTGCTCAGTGCACAAGCATCCTAAACTCAGAAAGATTTAGAATCAACTACTGAGATGATGAAATAAATCAAAGTCTTAGAATTACGGTTTTATTTTACAGTAATTTATAATATAACACAGACATGAATTTGGCTTATTAATTTGGATTTAATTTTAAAAGTGTCCTGACTCTGTTAGTTTTCTAATGCTGTGTCCACAAATTACAACAAATTGGATGGCTTAAATACGGGTCAGAAGAATGATGCATTGGTCTCACCAGGCTAAAATCAAAATGTCAGCAGGTTTGTGTTTCCGTGTTCCTTGCTGGAGACTCTGTGTAACAACATGCATCAGGCTCTTTCAGGCTGTCATCAGAATTCAGTTGCCTGCTGTTGTGAGGCTGGTGCACTACTGCCTTGCTGGGTGTGAGTTGTCTCAACTTCAAGAGGCTGCCTACCTTCGGTGGTTATGGTTACCTTCCCCTTCAAGCTAGCCGTGGTGGGTGGAGCCTCCAACTACTAATCTCTCTGACTTCAGCCTCACCTCTCCAGCCTTCTCCTCTGCTGCATCCCTGATTCCCGCTGGAGATTTTTGTCTGCAGGGAATCAAGTGATTAGATTGGGTCTACCCACCAAGATGATTTTCCCATTTTGCATCCACAATCTCAATGACATCTGCAAATGTAAAATCATGTGTTCACCATTCAAGGGATTAGAACAGGGGACATCTTTGGGAGGCTATTATCCTGCCTACCACACTGAGTAATGTTTAAAAAAAAAAAAAACATATTCAACCCATGGACATTGGGGAGGCTATGAGTTGTGGTGAGCGCTGTGTATTGTGTAAGACTGTTGAATCACAGACCCATACCCTTGAAACAAACAATACATTCTACATTAATAATTTAAAAAGAAACGATATTCAACCCAGTTAATTTGAAGATCTAATTGGCTTGGTTAAGAGATTAATGAATCAGGCAGCATTCCATCTAGGATGGAGGTGTACAAAATGGAAGGTTTCTATAAGAAAGAAGGTGCCTCAAGAAGTTATTAGCAAAAGAAAAGAAAGGATTGTTTCAGGCAATCTTTCAAGAGAAGGAGCAGGCATCTTAACTGCAGATTATCTCATCTTCCTTGGAAGTAGGGATTGGGAAGAATTGGGGGAAGGATGAAGAGGACCCATGTGACAGACTACTGACAAGAAAAATTCTACATAGATTGCCTTAAAATTCCACTGAAGTTGAAATTACAAGTAGGTCTTGGTTTGCTGTGCTGAGGGCAAGTGATTCTGCTTTGGGCCTGTGGTTTTAACAGTGATTAATTTAACTGGAAGGTACAAGTATTTTACTAAGCCTTTAAGTGGCATTGTGATATTTAAGAGAAGTAGTCTCATAAATTTAACTCCTTAGATTTACAAGTGATATTTAAGTAGATGCATGGCAACTTTTTTAGGTCATATAAACAAAGGAAATGATATTTGCAAGGTAGCCTGTAATGTGATGATTTATAATAAATGTATATGTTGGTCTTCTGCCATGGTTCCTGGCTCACAGCTCCCAAACTCTTGTAATTTCCTGGGTGATAAGAGCAAGGGGAGCATCTTTCTTTCTTTCTTTTTTTTTTTTTTTTTTTGACAGAGAGAGATCACAAGTAGGCAGAGAGAGAGAGAGAGAGAAAGGAAAGCAGGCTTCCTGCTGAGCAGAGAGCCCAATGCAGGACTCTATCCCAGGACCCTGAGACCATGACCTGAGCCAAAGGCAGAGGCTTAACCCAGTGAGCCACCCAGGTGCCCAAGAGGAGCATCTTTTCTTATGATATTTGGTCTCTTGTCCTTAGTTCCTGAAATGAGTGTCTTATTATCCATAGAATCCCCCTTTCAACCACAACTGAGTATATGTTAATGAGGTGACTTTTGTAAATCCCTAAGGTTGTGGGCTGGTTGCCAGAGGAACCAACTGTGGGATTAGAGGTTTAGAACTTTCAGTCCCACCCCTGACCTTTACTAGAGGCTGAATCAATCATCAGTGAGACTAAAAATGCAGCTTGAGGCCCTGACTGAAGGGCCTTCGAGCTGTCATGCTAAGGATTTTGGCCTCATTTTGCTAGTCTAGGGAATAAGGAGCCATCAAAGGTCTTTAAGGAAAATAATGATATAAGATGATCTGTGTTTTCAGGTGATCTTAGTTTAAAGCAATACCAAGCCTTCAGTATTTTGTTAGGAAGATCTTACTTTAATTTCTGTGACCTCCTAAATAGAGGAGAGATGGTGTTCAAGTGGAGAAAGGAGACTTCTAAGGGGATGGATCCCATTGCAAAGATGACAGAAAGGGCCATTCCAGGATCTGGTCCCATCAAAACTCAAATTCCTTAATTGGCTTGTTGGAGATCTCAGTCCTACACTTGTCACCTTGAAAGGAGTACAGTCGGCTTTGATTTTCAGAATGCTTGAAGCAGCCTGGCATATCAATTAGGGCTTGATTAATATTTGCCCTATTGAATTGAGAAACTGCCAGCTCATCAGTAATCAAAGACTTGAGTTGGTCCTGTTCACTGTGAAGTTTAAAAGGAAAGCTTTCTTTGTAATCATGGGTTAACTAGAAACTTAAATTTGCCATTTTCCAAGTGCATTCATGAGGTAATTGGGGATTTATTGTGAGAGGAGGAAAATAAACTTCCCCAGATTGCACAGTGAACATTCTGAAGCTTGCCTCGTATATACATAGGGCTCTCACCTTTAAGCTTGATAAGAGCAATATCAAGGAACTGTGTATGCATAGGAATGTGCTTAAGAGTATTGATAAGTGCTAGTTCTGGCATTGCTATTCACTAATGACGTGGCCTTGGACAAATCACTTATCTTCTCTTAACATTAATTTATCTTGTGTAAAATTATGAAACCAGTACCATTTCATAGGGCCTTGTGAGATTAATGGTATTTTGTGTGTGAAACTTTTGGCATAATGCCTGGCAATTATCTGATAAATATTAGTTTCTATTATTAAATAATGGTTTCAATTACTATTAACTATACCCTGCCTCAAAGTTCATTGTGATTTTCACACAGTGCTGTTTTAGCAATTCATTCTAATAAAATGAAATGTGACAAGCCTTTCCAACAATAGTAGAATCTTAAAGCTTTTGAAATTGCCCTGTGCTAAAAATAAAGCCTTCATGATTCATTTTCTTTAAATACACAATTAAACTGTACTACAAAGAAAATCCAGTGGGCCTTATTGATTCCTTTCTTAACAGCTAGATTTCAACGATGAAGGTCAGGGTGTTTAGGAAAGAGATCTGGTTGTTTTAACCAGAAAAATTAACTCTGAAAAGGATATTTTATGATAGGTTTTTGGATCATTTTCTTTTGCTACTTCTCCTGCCTAAATGCTCTTGAGCCCTTATAACCTAATTCTATCCTGTTTGCAGGGCTGACCTACCTGTCACTCTTAGGAAGCCTCTTAAGTAACACCATCATTACCAGTTCCTCCCCTCCTAAAAATGTCTGGCTTTAGTATCTATGTCAGAAGCTGAGCAGCAATAATCTTCAGTAGAAAATGTTAGTCTACTATCCTACCTTTTTAAAAAAATTTATAATAATTTCATGACTGTTGATTCTATGTCTGTAAGTTATAAAATTTCCATTTCACTGGAAGCATCTTAAGGGCAGTAGGGAAACAACAGATAAATTATTATATCACATAAATCCTGGCCTATAAAAGGTATTTTGAAAATGCTTTTAAATTCACTTGAACACTAAGTAAAGAAATTACTTTTTGGTTCCTTGATTATTTCTCACTCACATCATGCCCATTATGAATATTTTCAAATTGCCAGCCAAAGGTTACTTATTTCCAGAGGTCATCTAATAGACATGAATGCAAACTTTCATCTTTGGAGGCTTAGGGAAAGAGTGGGGTCAGATGTGAAGGACAAAGAACTCTTAATTAAGTTGAATCAGACGTTCAAACATGTTTTGAGAACATTATTTTTCTTGACCTTCTATACTGTGTTCAACTGCAAGTTTTCCCATCTCAGCCCAGTGACTTAACTAGTGATCCCTCAAACTATTTGGCCCATGAACTAATAAGGACACAGCTCACTGAGAAAACTTTAAGGGTATTTTATTTCCTGGATAGATAAATCATTTTCCACAAGCATCTAACAAATGGATGTGAAATGATCTCCTGCTTTGCTAAGCATCTGCTAACACATTCAAAGCCAAAATCACAGTGCTTGATGATATTATTTTGTTTATCTGTCCTTTGAATTATTAGGTCATAACAATTTAGAACAAAGATCATCTCCCCCATCTGACCTTGGAGTTTCTGGATTCCTAAGCAACTTTCACGGGTAGTAGTAGGTAACTTTGAACCATTTTAATATTTTTTTTAAAACATAATGGATAGACCTGTGGCAATGGAACTACCTGGAAATGTTAATTGCATTGATCTTACAACTAAAGCTACCTCTGTCCCTTTCTTTGTATCAGAACTGTTTTTTGAGAGCTCAGGAACTATGAATTAAAAATAGAAGAAGACATATGACAAGGTGCCCATATGTAGATATGTTATGTAGATAACATTTATAAACAAACTGATTAAAAGCTTGGAATTATTTTAATGTTTTTTAATCTAATGGAAAAAAAAAGAAATAAAGACAACTAAATTGGTAAAGAAGATGTAAAACTCACTATTTGCAGATGACATGATACTAAATATAGAAAACCTAAGGACTCTACCAAAAAACTATTAGAACTGATAAATAAATCCAGTAAAGTTGCAGGATACAAAAGCAATGTATGGAAATCTACTGCATTCTTGTACACTAATAATGAAGCAGCATAAAGTAAAATGGAGAAAATAATCTCATTTACAATTGTACCAAAAACAATAAAATATCTAAGAATAAATTAAACCAAAAGGGTGAAAGACATTTACTCTGAGAACTGTAAAACACTGAAAAAAGAAATTCAAGATAACACAAAGAAATGGAAAGACATTCCATGCTCATAGGTTGGAAGAAAAAGTATTGTTAAAATGTGTCTATACTATTCAAAGCAATCTATAGATTTACTGCAATCCCTATCAAAATATCAACAGCATTTTTCATAGATCTAGAACAAACTATCCTAAAATTTGTGTGGAACCACAAATGACCTCAGGTAGCCAAAATAATCTTGAAAAAGAAAAACAAAGATGGAGGTATCACAATTCCAGACTTCAAGCTATATTACAAAGTGGTAGTGATTAAAACTGTATGGTAGTAGCATAAAAACAGACACATAGATCAATGGAAAACCCAGAAATAAACCCATAATTATATGGTCAATTAATCTTTGAGAAAGGAGGGATGAATATACAATGGGAAAAAGATAATCTATTCAGCATATGGCATTGAGAAATATGGACAGCTACATGCAAAAAAAAAAAAGAAAGAAAGAAAAAAGTGGACCACTTTCTTCCACCATACACAAATAAACTCTAAATGGATTAAAGACCTAAATGTGAGACGTGAAAACATAAAAATCCTAGGATGGAACATAGACAGTAATGTCTCTGGCATTGGCTGCAACAACATTCTTCTGAACATGTCTTCTGAGGCACGGGAAATAAAAGCAAAAATAAGCTAATGGGACCACATCAAAATAAAAAGCTTCTGCACAGTAAAGGAGACAAGCAACAAAACCAAAAGGCAACCTACTGAATGGGAGAAATATTTGCAAATGACCTATATGAAAAAGGGTTAGTATCCAAAATATATAAAGAATTCATACAACTCAACACCCCAAAAACAAATAATCTAATTTAAAATGAACAGAAGACATGAACAGACATATCTCCAAAGAAGACATTCAGATGGCCAACAGCTACATGAAAATATGCTCATCATCAGGGAAATCCAAATCAAAACTACAACACACTATCACCTCATACTTGTCAGAATGGCTAAAATCAAAAACACAAGAAATAATGAGTATTGGTGAGGATGTGGAGAAAAAGGAATCTTTGCGCACTGTTGGTAGGAATGCAAACTTGTGCAGCTACTGTGGAAAACAGTATGGAGGTTCCTCAAAAAGTTAAAAATAGAACTTACCTTATGATCCAGTAATCACACTAATGAGTATTTAGCCAAAAAATATAAAAATACTAATTCAAAGGTATATAAGCTCCCATGTATATTTATAGTAGCATTATTTACAATAGCTAAATTATAGAAGCAGCCCATGTCCATTGACTGATGAATAGGTAAAGAAAAAGTGGTATATATAGATATGTAGATATCTATCTATCTATATATATATATAGAGAGAGAGAGTTTATGCAAAGTGAGTAAGTCAGCCAGAGAAAGACAAATACCATACGATTGTAATCATATGTGGAATTTAAGAAATGAAACTAAGCAGAAAAGAGAAAAAAAAAAAAGAGAGAGAGAGAGACAGAGAAACAAACCAAGAAACAGACCCTTAACTCTAGAGAACAAAGTGATGGTTACCAGAGGGGAGGTGGGTGGGGGATGGGTAAAATAGGTGATGGGGATTAAGAAGTACACTTTTCATGATAGGCACTGTGTGTTGTATGGAAGCATTGAATCACTGTACTGTGCACCTGAAACTAATATAACACTGTATATTAACTATACTGGAATTTAAAATTACATTAAACTTAAAAACAAACAAAAACAAAACAGGTGAAGGGAATTAGAAGGTACAAATTTCTAGTCATAAAATAAAAAAGCTACAGGGATGAAAAGTACATCGCAAGAAATACTGTCAATAATATTGTAATAAGATTGTATGATGACAGATGATAACTATATGTGTATCATGGTGAGCATTTCATAATGTATATAATATATAATGTATATAACTGTTGAATCACTATGTTGTACACCTGAAGCTAATATAATATTGTATATATTGTATATAATATTATATATCGTATATCAACTATCCTTCCAAAAGAAAAAAATATAAAACTTAATGGAAACAGCACAGTTATTGGTGATATGACTAAAAGCTAATTCTAACAGTAAGGTTTTCTTGTTTGGGCTAGAATCATTATCTCAAGCTAATCAAAAGTTGTGATTCCCATCTAAATGTCTCCTTTTAAATACTTTCATAGAAAAAAACATATATATTTTAAATAGAAAAAAGTCCATATTATTTAATACACAATGCAGAGTCCATTTGGTAGATCAAATCTTTCAAAATAATAAGATCCAAAAAATATATATTAAGAAAGAATCTCATGTGGTGAAAAGTTTGGAAACTAACATGTAGTAATATGACTGATAATTTATTTTTATTGAATGAAAGAATGATGGAACCAATCTCCCCATTAAAAAGATTAAAAGAATGAAGTCCTAAAATTTACTCAGTCACAGTCATGTAAGAGGCAGGAGGCAGAGCAAGTGTCAAAATCTGGCTTCTATCTTCAACAAAACATAGTGCATCATTCTACAAGAAATTATTAACTAGGCTGGGAAAGAAGATAGTGTAGCCAATATAGAAGCATAAACCCATCAGCCTACTTTCTCCCTTAATAACAGAATAACAAATGCAATCTTTTTTTTTTTCAACTTTAGGGGATATCTTTGATAGGAAGTATGACTCTTTACTGAAGTCAAAGCCATCGAGGGGTCCAAATAATTGTTAAGTGTCTTATTCTGTTTGGGCTGCTATGAAAATGATATCATAGGCTGGGATGGCTTAAACAACAGATATTTATTTCTCAGTTTTGGAATCAGAGATCCGGAAGTCTGAGATGAAGTCGCTGGCAGATCCGGTGATTAGTGAGGGCCCTTTTCCTGGTTCATGAATGGTCATCTTCTCACTGTGTCCTCATCTGGTGGAAGGGCAAGGGTAGCTCTTTAGGGTCTCATATTTTATAAGACCACTAATCTCATTCATGAGGGCTGCACATTTAGTCTACACTAGTGGGTTAATGAACAGAACTAGAAAGAGTCACTGTTCCTATGCTTGTCACTTGGCCTTGGTACTATGGAAATGAGCCATCAATATCTGCTGTGCTGAGGACCAATGGACTGAAAAATGTTGTGAGAACATGAACTCTGGGGGAGAAACATCTTTTTACTGTCCAATTTTGCATATATATAATTTAATTCATCCATGACAAGTGTTATACCAAAGCACCACTTCACATGAGCATGGATGAAGATCCACTGACTGATATAGCAGAATTCTTTGCCATTGGCGTAAGATGCTAATCATTTCCTATTGCTCATCACTTCCTTGCCTCCATCTCTGATTCCTAATTAATGGGAAGATGGTTGTGAACCCTGCTGGGAACACAGGAGGCTGATTTGCTTGAGGCTTTAGAACTATTCTAATAATAAGTTTCTGTTCATCAAAAACATCATCTTAACATTAAATTATATTTGCTATAACAATATGTGATGTGCTATAAAGTACATTGGGTTTTCTAACTTCTTAATACATGTTACTGTCTTTTTTGCAATCTCTCTCACATAAAAGCAACCAAAATGACATGCCTATCACATCAATTACTAATTATCTGGCAGATCCACCAAAAATGGTATTTTCAATAATGGTACCTTGCTTCAGAACTCCTGCGGAGAATTCCTACAAGACTATCTCCTTTCCCATCCTTTATTTCCTTCTTCAAGAAAAAGATTTTTTAAAAAATATTACAGCTAATTAGCTTGCTTTCTCAATAATTGAAAACTCATAACTGAGTTCCATAGTAAAATAATTCTTATTATTTGAAAGAACAAAGTCAAGGAAGAGAAGTGGAAAGAAACAAATGTGAGCAGAAAATAAAAGAAAGAGAAGTTGGTTAAAGATCTGAATACTACAAAATAAAGTCTTGTGGATTATGTAATTTCATATCTTGAATAGAACAGCCTGGGGGAAACCTAGTTAAAAGTAGCAATTTTCATTGATTTCTTTTTCTTCAAACACACATTTTGGGTACTGTAATGACACCTTAAAGTCTTTGAAGAAACCCAAAGACAATTTGGGCAGAAATAAAGTAAATAAGAGCACATACTTTGCCTTTTATGGACACAGTAAAATCAAATTTAGTGTATTATTAACATAGAAATGCAATACAAACTCATTTGATCATTATTTTTCATTTCTTTGTTTTATGCTCCTAACAAGGATATTTATTGCATTCTTCTCCCATATGCTATTTAGGTACACTACTTGAAACTTCTTAATACCTCTTTTCTTTCTTACTAAAAGTTATTCAAGGGAATAAAAAAAAAATCAAGAAAAAATGAAATAATTATATAATCACACATCATGACAATTTAATCACTCATAATCATTTCAACCAATAGTGTACAAGTAAAAATTAGGTGAGATGCAACACGGACAATGTACTCATCTGGAATTTTTCAGCGTAACTCCACTTTTTTTTCTTCTACTTACAACGGTATTCTGAAATAAAATGTGGAAAGTTGATGAGACTATAAGGATTACCATAGAGCAACTATATATACATTTTAAATAAATTAATTGAATTTAAATGTATACTTAACTAAAATATTTGTAAGCTTTAACACTTTTCTTATAACTGGAAACAAATCATTTCATACATTGCACTACTGAACACCACATGCCAGCACATCACCACTTCAACACCACCATAACTACTTATTTCAAATCCTAAGACTTAACCCAATATATAGCAGGCATTATGGTAAGCACTTAATATACATTATCTGATTTAATACTGACAATATCCTCCATTGAAGTGAGGAAAGATGCCTAAGAAGTCCAAATTTGTAAGGAATGGAGGCAGAATTTAAATCTAGTTCTGATTGCCAAGGTTTTAACCTGTATACTACTTACGTTCTACTGATATATTTCTTCTCCCCAAAGGAACAAGTTTCCTGAAAGTAACTGATCTGTAAGAGATTATGACACGACATGTTTACTTAGAAAATCTGGAAAGCATAGGGGTGCCTGGGTGGCTCAGTCATTAAGCGTCCACCTTCAGCTCAGGTCCTGATCCCAGTGTCTTGGAATCAAGCCCTGCATGGGGCTCCCGGCTCGGCGAGAAGCCTACTTCTTCCTCTCCCACTTCCCCTGTTTGTGTTCCCTCTCGCTGTGTCTCTCTCTGTCAAATAAAAAAATAAAATCTTTAAAAAAAGAAAATTTGGAAACTATAGAAAGTAAAATTGAAAAAAAAATTAAAACTCTGGAGTAATCATCATTCAGAAATAAATGCTATTAATATTTTGTTAATACTTTTCCAGTTTTCTATTTTAATGCCTACTGAACCAAAAGAATGGAGCCACTATCTGTTTTGAGACAAGAGCCTGCAAAAGAGAATGGCAGTTTGTCTTAGAGCCTAATCAGGCTCTTACAAGTGGAAATTCTAAGCTTTAGCCAAGCTTTTGGATTCCCAAAAGGAAGTTTAGAAATGAGCTTACTTACCGGAATAGACTAAAGAGAGTTGACTTCATACAAACACACATGCACACAATGAAAGAAAATTTGTTTCCTTGTTCCCAAGGGGAGAAAAAAGGCAGAAAATATTTAGAAAGAGAGAGAGAGAGAGAGAGAGAAAAGAGAACCAAATCACATGATAGAGTAGCCAAAAGACTTTTAAAAGCAAGAATGTTAAAATTCCAATTTTAACTAATTTGTGTTTTGTGATGCAGCTCCTTTAATCTCCCCATATTAGATCCACAAGGGCTGTTTGAATGATTTTGTGTGGACAGCAAGGAAAAGGGCTAAGTTCCATGTGGGGTCAATGGTAAAGTTAATGAGAAATTGCACCAAAACAGAGAACTGAGAATAAACATTTAGAAGAGTCAAGCACTCAGAGCCAAGGTAACCACGGAGCATAGGTTACCTGGAAATCCACAGTAATGTTGAGAAAGGCATCACAGATTCAGTAAAATATGGGATGAAATGGAGATTTGAGCTAATCTTATCTAGATTTTTAAGGGCAGAATAATTGCTAGGTGTTTTTCTATGGAGAGCACATTTTAGTCATTTACATCGTCTTTAAGTTTTACTACTATAAGTCTACAACTATAATGAGATACCAGAATATACTTATCATAATAAGTGAAATTTAAAAGACAAACAATACTTAGTGTTTTTTGAGAATGTAAGATAACGGAATTCCTTTGTATGGTTAATGGGAGTCTAAATTAATTCAACCACTTCAAATATCTTTGGGGTTCTACAGCCATTCCACTCCTAAGTACATATCTGAGAGAAATTAGGGCATATAATCATGAAAAGACCAGCACAACTATTCATTAATTCCTCCCCAGCATTTCTTGGGAAAGGTGTTTTGCAATTCTGAGAAAACTCAGTTGAGGAGCAATGTCATCAAAATGGGGTAGAGGAGTTTTCAGCAATCTTCCCCCAAAGAACACATATTGACAGTCACCCATTGACAAGAAACCTTTGTGGAAGTCCAGGAGTCCAGCAGGGAAGTTCCAGCACACCACTGAAGGAAAAAAAAAAAATCCAAGACTGGATGCACAAAGAGGGTAAAGAAGAACAGCTTCACTTCAACTTCATCACCTCTCACCCAAGATAGCATAGTCCAGTTTCAGAGACACCTCTGGCCCAGTGATTTTTCCCATGGGAGAAAGTGAGAGCCTGTGATGAGTGCCTGGGTTCCCTACATGTGCAGGATGCTGCAAAGAGGCCCACTTCATTATCATTCCATCCAGAATACCAGGTTGTAAACTGCTCCACTGGGAAGTGATGAGAGGCAGGGAGAACAGTAGCCAGAGCTTAGAATGGAATATATTCAATGGACACAGTACTGACTAACCACTTCATGGATTCCATCAGAATAAGCTGCTAGGGATGTCTTACCTGTGGTTCCCCCATATGACCCACAAACACCCTAGTGTTCTTTCACCCTAGTGAAAGAAAAGGACTTATTGTCAACACTTAACGTGACTTTCCATGCGGGGAAAAAAAATGTTTGATTTCCTTTATTTCATATATAGTTTCAGATGTACAACAAAGATGTACAACAAAGTGATTCAATAACTCTATGTTATGTTATGCTTACTATTTGTGTAGTTACTATCTATCACCACACAATGCTATTATAATACCATTGAATATATTCCCTATGCTGTATCCTTCATCCTCACGACCTATTCATTCCATAACTGGAAGCCTGTACCTTCCATTCCCCTTTAAAATTTCAGGCATTCAGATACATTCAGATACAGAAAATAATAAAACAAATATACATGTATTTAGACCCCATTTAAGAAGTAAAATTTTACAAATACCACTGCAGCCATTGATAAACTATTTTTGTTTATTGGCAACCTGAATAGACCAATATCTAGTAATGAGATTGAAGCAATGATCAAAAACCTCCCAAAAAACAAGAGCCCAGGACCTAACAGGTTCCCTGGGGAATTCTACAAAACTTTCAAAGAAGAAATCATACCTATTCTCCTGAAGCTTTTTCAAAACATAGAAACATAAGGAAAACTTCCAGACTCTTTTTATGAAGCCAGCATCACCCTGATCCCCAAACCAAGCAAAGACCCCACTAAAAAGTAGAATTTCAGACCAATATCCCTGATGAATACGGATGCTAAGATTCTCAACAAGATCCTAGCTAAGAGGATCCAACAGTACATTAAAAAGATTATCCACCATGACCATGATCCATGGGATCCACCATGATCCATGGAATGCAGGGGTGGTTCAACATTCACAAATCAATCAGTGTGATAGAACAAATCAATAAGAGAAAAGAGAAGAACCACGTGGTCTTCTTAATTGATGCAGAAAAAACATTTGACAAGATACAGCATCCATTCCTGATTAAAACGCTCCAAAGTACAGGGATAGGGGAACATTTCTCAACCTCATCAAATCTATCTTTGAAAAACCCACAGCTAATATCATCCTCAATGGGGAAAAGCTGACAACCTTCCCTTTGAGATCAGGAACATGACAAGGATCTCTACACTCGCCACTGTTGTTCAACGTAGTACTAGAAGTCCTAGCAACAGCAATCAGACAACAAAAAGAAATAAAAGGTATGCAAATTGGCAATGAAGAAGTCAAACTCTCTCTCTTCGTAGATGAAATGATACTTTATATGGAAAACCCAAAATACTCCACCCCCAAACTACTAGAACTCATACAGCAATTCAGTAATGTGGCAGGATACAAAATTAATGTACAGAAATCAGTTACTTTCTTACACACTAACCGTGAAGATATAGAAAGGGAAATTAGAGAATTGATTCCATTTACTATAGCACCAAGAACCATAAGATACCTGGGAATAAACCTAACCAAAGAGGTAAAGGATCTGTACTCAAGGAACTATAGAACACTCATTAAAGAAATTGAAGAAAACACAAAAAGATGGAAGAGCATTCCATGCTCATGGATCAGAAGAATAAACATTGTTAAAATGTCTATACTGCCTAGAGCAATCTATACTTTCAATGCCATCCCAATCAAAATCCCACTGGTATTTTTCAAAGAGCTGGAACAAACAATCCTAAAATTGGTATGGAACCAGAAGAGCCCCCAAATTGCTAAGGAAATGTTGAAAAAGAAAAACAAAACTGGGGACAACATGTTGCCTGATTTCAAGCTTTACTACAAAGCTGTGATCACCAAGACAGCATGGTATTAGCACAAAAACAGACACATAAACCAGTGAAACAGTAGAGAGCCCAGATATGGACCATCAATTCTATGGTCAAACAATCTTTGACAAAGCAGGAAAAAATATACAGTGGAAAAAAGACAGTCTCTTCAATAAATGGTGCTGGGAAAATTGGACAGCTATGTATAGAAGAATGAAACTCGACCCTCTTACACCATACACAAAGATAAACTTGAAATGGATAAAAGACCTCAACCTGAGGCAGGAATCTATCAAAATCATAGAGAAGAACATAGGCAGTAACCCCTTCGACATCAGCCACAGCAACTTCTTTCAAGATATGTCTCCAAAGTCAAATTAAACAAAGGTGAAAATGAACTTTTGGGATTTCACCAAGATCAAAAGCTTCAGCACAGCAAAGGAAACAGTCAACAAAACACAGCGGCAACCCATGGAATGGGAGAAGATATTCGCAAATGACACTATAGACAAAGGGATGATATCCAAGATCTATAAAGAACTCCTCAAACTCAACACACACAAAACAGATAATCATGTCAAAAAATGAGCAGAAGACACGAACAGACACTTCTCCAAAGTAGACATACAAATGGCTAACAGACATATGAGAAAATGTTCATCATCACTAGCCATCAGAGAGATTCAAATCAAAACCACACTGAGAGGGGCGCCTGGGTGGCTCAGTGGGTTAAAGCCTCTGCCTTCAGCTCAGGTCATGATCCCAGTGTCCTGGGATTGAGCCCCGCATGGGGCTCTCTGCTCAGCAGGGAGCCCGCTTCCTCCTCTTTCTCTCCACCTTCTCTCTGCCTACTTGTGATCTCTCTGTCTGTCAAATAAATAAATAAAATCTTAAAAAAAAAAAAAAACGCACACTGAGATACCACCTTACACCAGTTAGAATGGCCAAAATTAGCAAGACAGGAAACAACAAGTGTTGGAAAGGATGTGGAGAAAGGGAAACCCTCTTACACTGTTGGTGGGAATTCAAGTTGGTGCAGCCACTTTGGAAAACAGTGTGGCAATTCCTTAAGAAATTAAAAATAGAGCTTCCCTATGGCCCTGCAATTGCACTACTGGGTATTTACCCCAAAGATACAGATGTAGTGAAAAGAAGGGCCATCTGAACCCCAGTGTTCACAGCAGAAATGGCCATACTCACCAAACTGTGGGAAGAACCAAGATGCCCTTCAACAAACAAATGGATAAAGGAGATATGGTCCATATATACAATGGAGTATGATGCCTCCATCAGAAAGGATGAATACCCAAATTTTGTGTCAACATGAACGGGACTGGAAGAGGTTATGCTGAGTGAAATAAATCAAGCAGAGAGAGTCAATTATATAGTTTCACTTATTTGTGTAGCATAAGGAATAACACAGAAGATATGAGGAGATGGAGAGGAGAAGTGAGCTGGGGGAAATCGGAGGGGGAGACAAACCATGAGAGACTGTGGACTCTGAGAAACAAACTGAGGGTTTTGGAGTGGAGGGGGTGGGGGGTTGGGTGAGCCTGGTGGTGGGTATTATAGAGGCACGTATTGCATGGAGCACTGAGTGTGGTGCATAAACCATGATTTTCGGAACACTGAAAAAAAAGTTAAATTAAAAAAAAAAAACAGTTTATCCATGCAAAAAATTTAAGAACTTCCCCATTAAGAGGGAACAAGGAGTGTGAAGCAGG
The DNA here is from genome assembly GCF_002288905.1 of Enhydra lutris kenyoni. Taxonomy (NCBI): domain Eukaryota; kingdom Metazoa; phylum Chordata; class Mammalia; order Carnivora; family Mustelidae; genus Enhydra; species Enhydra lutris. Next base: position 71,303,323 of record NW_019154087.1, read on the forward strand.
TTTATCTATAGAAAATCTCAGAAGCCTCAGAATCCCTAATAGAGCTAACAAAGACACTTCTCTCCCAAAGCAAGTTAATAAACTCTAGAGGACATAAATGCTTATTCAAAGGCAAAGATGGTAACATAAGTCTTAAAGGAACATAAAAAACCAAGGAAATATGACACCACCAAAGGAACACAGTAATTTTCCAGTAACCAATCTCAAAGAAATGAAGACTTGGCATTTACACATTATAGAATCCAAAATACCTGTTTTCAAGGAAACTCAGTGAGCTAAAAGAAAACTCAGAAAGATAATTCCATGAAATCAGGAAAACAATATGTGAAAAATGAGAGGTTTATCAGAGAGCTATAAATGTAAAAACAAACAAAAAACAAGAACAAAATATAAATTCTGGAACTGAAGAATACAATGCATAGAATGAAAAATGCAGTAGAGAACATAAATAACATATTGGATTAAGCAGAAGAAAAAAACCTGGAAAGTAGCAACATATAGTCAAAGAAGAACAAAGGAAAAAAATAAAGAAAGAAAGAATGCAGAAAGCCCATGTGAATCACAGGATGCCATTAAGAGAAACAGTCTACACATTATTGAAGTCACAGAAGGAAAATAGAAGGAAGAAGGGACAGTAAGCTTATTTAAAGAAATAATAATGGCTGAGAACTTCCGAAACCCAAGTTCCTGGAGTTCATAGCTTCCTCCTGAAAATTTCAACTCAAATTAATCTTTTCCAAGAAAAATTATATTAAAACTGTCAAAAATTAAAGACAAACAATTTTGAAAAGCAGCCAGGAAAAAAAATCCTCACATACAAGGGAAGCTCCATAAAACTATAAGGAGATTTCTTAGCAGGAATCTTGCAGGTCAGAAGAGAGTGGGAAGATACATTCAGATTCTGAAAGAAAAACCATCCACCAAGAATACTTTGCCAGTGAAGTTTTCCTTCAGAAATTATGGAAACATAAAGTTTTTCCCAAACAAAAGCTGAAGATGTTCATCACTGCTACACCTATCTTACAACAAATTCAGAAAGAAGTTCTTAAAACTAAAATGAAATGATACTAGTCACAGGAAAATATATGAATATATAAAACACACTGATAAAGATAAGTATATAGTCAAATTCCGACTACTCTAATACTGTAATATGGTGATGTGTTAATCATCTAACTCCAATATAAAGGAGAAAGAACAAAAGTATTTTAAAAAAGTAAATCTATAATAATTTGTTAATGGGTAAACAATGTAAAAGTGGTAAATTATGACATCAAAAACATAAAATGTGGTGAAGGGAGTAAAATGTAGAGATTTTGTATGTATTCAAAGTTCAGCTGTTATCAGCTCAAAATACACTGTTATATCTGTAAGACATCTTATTTAAGCCTCATGGTAACCACAAAGCAAAAACCTACAGGAGATTAAAAAAAGGGGGGGGATTGGAGCATACCTATCAATTCACAAAGGAAGACATCAAGAGAGGAAGGACAGAACCATGGAACTGTAAAACGTCAGCCAGAAGATGGTAATAAGAAGGCATTAGGAATGTCCTTAACTATCAATAATTACTTTAAATGTAAATGGATTAATTCTTCAATCAAAAAACATTGATTGGCTGAATGAATAAAAAACAAGCCCCAATTATATGCTGTCTACAAGAGACTTACTTTAAGGAGACACAGAGGCTCAAAGTGAAGGGATGAAGGGATGCCAGAGGAACCCAAAAGAAAACAGGGATAGCTATACTTATATCAGAAAAAATACTTTAAATGAAAAACATGAAAGGCCAAAGAGGGTGCCTGGGTGGCTCAGTTGGTTGAGCATCTGCCTTTGGCTCAGTTCATGATCCCAGGGTCCTGAGAGCCCGAGTTGGGCTCTCTCCTCAGTGAGGAATCTGCTTCTCCCTCTCACTCTCCTTCCGTGTTCTCCCCACACAAATAAATAAATAAAATCTAAAAAACAAGGAAGGGACAAAGGAGGTCATTATATAATGAAAAGGTGTCAATTCATCATGAAGATAAACAATCAAAAATACATATATATCCAACAAACTGATGGTTACCAGAGGGGCAGTGGGTGGGCAGGATGGCTGAAATAGGTGATGGGGATTGAAAAGTAAACTTATCCTGTTGAAAAAAATTAAATAATTAAATTAAATTTTTAAAAATTCAAAAATGATAAATTTTATGGTGGGTAAGTTATATCTCAATTTTTTAAAATAATGAGTAAGGCAGAGCCTGGATGAAATTATTACAGAGATAAGAGTAGATAGAAAAAAGACACCCCAGGACTGGGACATTTTAATGTTTAATGAGCATGGAGATTAGAGGGAACCAGCAAAATTTTCTGAAAAGTAACCTCTGTGATAGTTTAAAACATGTCCCAAATTCATTAACATTCCTTCCATAAAAAGTGTGCTTGCCCAGATTTCATGGCTCCTTTCTAATGATCAGAATGTGATGGCAGTGTAAAAGAAAAATTTTGCACAAGATACTTGTTTAAAATGGCTAGGAAAACTTTATTGTATACTATTGTAATAAAAAAAAAGAGAGAGATTGATCTCAACTCTAAATACAGTTGGGCAAAGGCAGTTGGGGATTTATAGCTAAAGAAAGCAAAGGAGTCAGGGGAAGGAATATTAACAGGAGGATGTTGATTAGTTATTGAGGATAGGGAGATCCATGCTAAACTGGCTTAACAGGAAAAAAAGAAAAGAAAACAAAACAAAACCAAAAAAAACCCAGATAAACTGGCTTAACAGGGTTCTGGCTAAAGGCAGGCCAGGACTTTGATACCAAGGGTAGGGAATCCGGGAATTTAATCAGTTACCAAGTGTGGAGGGATTCTTGCTAAACTAAATCAACAGGATTCATTGCTTAAACTGGGTTTAGCAGACCAAGGTCAAGGCATAGTCAAGAAGAGGGCTCCAAAGAACCTAGCTAAAACTTCAACAAGGAGGCAGTCCTCCTTAGCAATGACCACATGTGACTTCTGAAGCTAACTTAGAAAAGTTGATAAAGCTTCTGCTTGGCTTTTCTCTAGAAACTCACCTTGGGAGCCCTGAACCAAGGTGCAAAATCAGTCCAGCCACCCAGAAGCTGCCAAATTGAAGAGACCCCATACTGATAGCACACAGAGATAGAGAGATGTCCAGGAGATCTGGCTCTTTGAATTTTCCCAGGGCAGTCTCCAAACATGAGCACAAGCAAGCTTTCAGATGAGTCCAGCTCCAAGCCCCAGTCTTCAAGTTTCCTTGGATGATGCTCAGTAAAGTGGGGATAAGCTGTCCCCACAGACTGCAGGTGCATGAGCAAGATAACTAGTTTCTTTTTATGCCACTAAAGTTTTTTTGTGATGATTTACATAAGAGTGAATAACACCAGCAGCCTCATTAAGGCAGAGCGAAAACCAGGGGAGTGTTGCTGGGAGCCAAGAGAAGAAGACTGATGTCAAGGAAAAGAATGAGATCAACTGGGTCAAAAACTGCTAGAAGGTAAAGTGAGATGAAGACTGAGGACTGACCATTGGATTTAGCAAAGCGAGGTCATTGATAACAGTGACAAGAGCAATGTTGGTAGGGTAGTGGTAGGTGAAAACCTCAGATCAAGAGGCCCTATTGGGAAACTGCAGCCACTGAGTATAGGCAACTTTTTTGTAGAGTTTGCTGTAAGAAGAGTCTAGGAAAAGTATGGTAGCTGAAAAGGTTTATGGGGAAAGAAAACTACACAGACTCCATCTCCATGTGTTTCCTCCTTTATAACAAAATTATGGTTATGTTCACAAATCTCCTCCTCACTCATCTCCTTGGTGGCCCTTATTAAGCTGACCCAGTCATGATAACCCCATCATCCCTCTTGCCAGTGACTGGTTTAGGCACAATCGGCCATAAGCCATTTGAAGCCCATGAGAGTTAAGAAGAGGTTCCCTGATAGCTTTTAGGGCAGAAACTTCCTTACTTTCAATAAGGATCAACTGACAAATCTCATGCTAGAAAAAGACACATGTCACAAACAGAGCAAAGTATTTATATCCAGAATTTAAAAGGAAGTTCTATAAATCGGGAAAAGAAAGATAAACAACACAAAATGGGGACAATAGATAAGGGATGAACAAGTAAGAACAGGAAACCAGAAACACAAACAGTCAATAAATACATGAAAATATTCTCAATATTTAGCCATCAGGGAAATATATAGTAAGATGACAATACATCTTTCCCACCCTTCAGCCTAGAAAACACTTAGAAATCTGACAATATCAAGTATCACTGAGCAACAGAGTTGCTCATACTCTGATGTGAGGCTATGGGCAAGTACCATCAGTTTGCAGGACACTTAGGCATTATCCCGTGAAGCTGGATCTGTGTAACACATTACCCAACAATTCCGTCCCTGGGCAAATTAGAGACACTCTTCTTGCACACATACAAAAGGGGATTTATATAAGAGCAATCACAGCATTGTTCCTAGTTACAGTAAAACAGAACAAACCAAAGCAAACCAAATAGATAAATCAGCTTTTGTAAAATCACACCATAAAATTTATATATAAGTGTAAGTGAAGGAAATACTGCATATTTTATGACAGATGAATTATAAGTATATAATGTTAAGTGAAAATAACAAGTCTCTGAGGACCACTCACAGTATAATATCATTTTTATAACATTTGAGAACAAACAAATCTGATTTACTTATTTAGCAATATAGGAATATGCAGTAAAGGTAAAAATAAAAGTAAAAATAGTAGGGAAAAATAAAAATAAATACAATAAAAATTAAAAATGAAAAAATAAAAAATAAACTGAAAATGATAAAACACATATTAAGGCAATATATTCTTCAGAAAGAGGAGGAAGGCAGGGGCACTGGGGAGGAGCACACTGACAACTTCAAGACATTTGGTAAAGTTATAGTTCTTGCCTCGGGAAGTGGCATCATGGTTGTTTCTATTTAATTATGCTTCATGATCCGCATATGCATTGTACACAATATTTACATGTCTAAAATGCCACATAATTTCAAAATGTATATAGAGAAGGAAGAGCCACATGGCATGAATGTGTCTACAATGGTAATCAGCAGCTGTTCTGAACATCTGCAAACCAGTTAGCATGGGAACTGACAAATTGATAGAGAGTGATGGAAAGAATCTGGATCCTCTGGTTTTGGGTCTTAGATCAACCAACCCTAAAGTTCACCATCCCTCTGGACTTGCAGATATATGAGTCAGTCAACTACCTTGCAGTTTAAGCCAGCTTGAATTTAAGCCAGTTGCATATTTTTACATCTGAAAGCTTCCTGGTACACTGACCTTTAACCAATTTTTACATTGAGCAATTGTCTTTTCCTAAATAGATAAAGAATTCTTTTGTATACCAACCATAGCAATCCTTCATCACATGCAGTAAATAGATTTTGTCTATCGTTTTGCTCTCAAGTTTTTTTTGTTTTGTTTTGTTTTTTTGGTATACAAAAACTTCCCATTTCCATGTGATCAAACTATCAATCCTTGCTCCATGGTTCTGCCTTTGCTTTTCCACTTAATAAGCCCCTCCTTTCCGGGGGCCGTCTGGGTGGCTCAGTGGGTTAAGCCTCTGCCTTCGGCTCAGGTCATGATCTCAGGGTCCTGGGATCGAGCCCCACATCAAGCTCTCTGCTCGGCAGGGAGCCTGCTTTCCACCCTCTCTCTCTCTCTCTGCCTTCCTACTTGTGATCTCTCTGTCAAATAAATAAATAAAATCTTAAAATAATAATAATAATAATAAGCCCCTCCCTCCCAATCTTCCAAGAACTGACATATATTTTTGTATTTTCCATCAGTTCCTTATGGTTTCATGTTTTTATGTTGAATGTTGAATTATTTGATTTCTCTGCAATATATCTTGGTGTGCATGAGATGATGGATGGTCTCATTCTGTTTTTCAAATTGTAAGTGAGCTTTCTCAGAACAATTTTTAACTAAACTACCCTCTTCACTGATTAGCTTCTTGTTTACAATTTACAAAACTCTCACACATGTGGCTCAGTTTGAGGACTAAATGCTCAGTGCACTGAACTTCCTTTTTACTATATGCTATCATCACATTTCTTTTAATTACTGTAGATTTCTGGTATTTGTCCCATATTCACATGAATGGTGGCAAATCCTCAAGACTCCACTCCCAAAATATATTCCAAATTTGGCAACCTTTTCCCACATTCTGCTGCTCTAAATTTACAAAATTTTTAAAAAGTACAAAAATTCTATAAAATTTAGAATATTTCTCTAAATGTTTTGAAAAGTAAGATTTACCATGTAACATTGAAACATTTTCAATATTTCTTTTGTGGAATTTACCAATTCTGCCATAATTTGGCTCTTCAGCATGTGTTTGCTTCTTCACTAAAATGGAAAGCCCTGTTAGAGAGGAGCCATGGACTAGCCATTCCTCTCTCAGTCAGAGAGCCAGGTGCACTGTATTTTAAGGGACAGATGGCCAGGGAGTACCTGGGAACGTTCACTGTACTATGATCCTAAGTTTCCAAAGTAGAGTTTCTGAACCTAAGCTGCACAGAATCTATACATTCTTTGAAATAATATCTAGGAGGTGCCTAGATGGCTTAGTCACTAGAGAAAGTGACTCTTGGTCTCAGGGTCATGAGTTCAAGCCCCAAGTTGAATGTAGAGCTCACTTTAAAAAAAGAAAAAAACAAAAGAACTCTGAAATTATATACAAAATTTAGTATCTATGAGCATAAACAGTGAAGAAGGTCTACAGCTTCTGTCAAATTTTCAAAAAGACCCATCTCTAAAAACGCTTAGGATTATAGCCCTAAATGGTTGCATTATATACTTAACTAACTGATAAAGCTCTTGGCACAATGCATGGCATGTGAGACTTCAAAATGCTTTTGCAGATGGTGATAATTACTCTCAAGTCAGACACACACTCTGTTTTAGCTTGCAGGGACATCGTTGTTTTTATCTCAGGCAGACTCTAAGAAATTTTAAAAAAATGATAAATATTTCATTTGAGAGATAATCCCTATCTAGATTCACTTACTGACAAAAAAGTTGGGTTTTATGATTGTACTCTATTTTCATCAGCCAGTTTTACAGTATGTCCTACTGCTGATCCTCCCAGGGGAACACTTTATAACCATCTAATGTTAACAAGAGACTTCAGGGGCATAGCAAAGGATAGAGACTGTTAATCATGTCATAGTTCAGAGAGGGATAGCTTGTTCCCCACCAAGGAGGAACGCTGAGTAACAAACAGGAATGAGGTGTGGTCTTGGTAGATATAAACATGTGTAGCTGTGAACCAGGTTGAGCCTCTCACACTTTCCCTTTCATTGACTGTTTTGGCCTAGACCAGCAGCAAATTAAGTCATGATCTGCTCCAGTCCATGAACCCATCAACCCCAGTGGTCCTCACCACCCTTAACATTCTGTTGGATGACATGCAAAGGGAGGACCAGCCTGGTAAGTGCACAATTTAGTGCATCTAGAAATGTTAAATTACATAAATTGGAACTCTAGGTTTCCAGTGACATAAGTCCAGTTGAAGTGGTAAGAATTGCAAAAACTCTCCACATGAACAACTCCTTCCAAACCCCTACACTAAAGGACTTGATCGATTCTCCCTAAGGCCTCATCCCTGGCAAGACCTGGCTTCCCCCACCCCTCGAGTCAGGTCAGGAAAAGTTCAAGTATGCCAAAAGAATTAACTGTTCGTTTCAGCCAACACCTGGTGATAGGATTCTGACCTCTTCCCTTTCTTAGAGTATTTATTTTAAAAGCTTACAACTATAAATCCTTCCTCTGCTCCTTTGAGATACGTATGTATCCCCTACAGTGTAGGAATGTCTTTTCCAAGGATCTGAAAACCATTCCCTCAAAATGTAATAATCAGAACAGATAGGGCCTCTTGCCTCCCAGTGTCTATGGGAAAGTGGAAGTCTAACTTCCATCAGTGCATCAGCAGAACACATGACCTGATCACAACTGACCAACTATCTCACCCAGCTTTTGTGACTCTTCACTTTCCTGACTGCTCAAGCCATCCCCACAACTCACTTCTCCTCCCTAAAAGGCCCAGTCTCCTCTGTACAAATCAGAGTGGACTCATCCCCTCCCTACTGTGGCAGTTATAAAGTGAGATCAGTTCGTAGTGGCTTTAACTAGTATCTGGCTTTACTTATCTTTGGCAGTGGCAGTGGGAAAAATGGAACACACTGGCTCCCAGAATCCAAGAGGGAGCCCTACCCCCAGGAAGGACAAGATTATAAGGCCTCAGCTTCAATGGGAACTAGGGTGCTGGTGTTTTCTTCTTGTCTCCGCTTTGTCTGGCACATGGTTTTAATCCTTTCTCACAGTAGACCAACAGAGCTACAGCAAATCACACTGAAAACCTACTCTAAGCCAAGCACTGTGCATAGGAATAGGAGATTAATTGAACAAGGTAGATAAATTTCCATCTTTGAGATCATACACCCTCATCAAAGAGACAAATTTTCAACAAAGAAGAAAATAGATAACTATAGGATGTGATAAATGCTATAAAGGAAATGAATAAAATCATGTAACACAGAGAAACTGGGTAGGATGGTACCTATTACAGATAGATCAGGGAGAGCATCTTTGATGGGGTCCCATGCCAGTTGAGGCTTGAAGGACAGATTCCTAGCAAAGTATGAGCAAGAGCAAATTCCTAAGGCAGAAAAGAGGAACAGCAACTTGTCTGGCATGCCTAGAACATGTGAACAGGGAGATGGATAGACAGACGGCCCACTGTGGGCTCCCAGAAATTTGGTTTTTACTCTAAATGCAATAGGGAGCCACTAAGGTTTTTTGTTTTTTTTTTCCATATTAAATTTTTTTAATTGAGGCAAAATTTACATAACTTAAAAGTCATCATTTTAAAGTCTCCAATACATTCACAATGCAACCACCACCTCTATCTAGTACAAAAATATTTTTATCAGCCCAGAAGAAAACTCCACACCTGCTAATCAATCACTCCCTATTCTCACCTGCCTCCAGCCCCTGGCAGCCACCACTTTGCTTCCTGTCTTTATGAATTTACCTATTCTGGATATTTCATATAAATGGAATGATATAATACAAGCCTTTGTGTCTGGCTTCTTTTACTTAGCAAAATGCTTTCAAAGTTCACCTAAGTTATACCACATATTAGTCCTTCATTCATTTTTATGGCTGAATAATAATTATATGGACATACCACTTTTGGTTTATCCATTCATTCTCGAATGACATGTGAGTTGTTTATACCTTCTGGATATTGTGCACAGTGCTGTTATGAACATCCATGTCCTTTGAGGTTTAAGCAGAAAATGGCATAAAAATATGTCATCTTTAGAGTATCACTCTGGCTACTGTGCAGAGAGGCTATATTTCAGCAGGGCAAGAGTAAAGGTAGGGAAGTCAGTTAGGAAGGGTCAAGGCACCATCATGCAGGTGAGAGATAATGGTAGCTTGACCAAGGTGATGACTTGGTGGGAAAAACAATAGCTTTTAGAGATGGTCCTGCTAGACCTTGCTGATGAATTATGTGTAGGGTGAGGGAAAGGGTGGAAATGAGGATGGCTGCTGGGATTTCTGTTGTTAGAACTAGAGAGGAACAGATGTTGTCACAAGACAAAATTCTGGGGAAGAAATATGATTGAGCCAGCAAAAGTCAGATGTTCCTCTTTGGCTGAATCAACAGTGGGCAGGTGGCAGATTCATATGCAGAGTCATGTAAGAATGAGGCCACCCCACTGGATGGTTTGGGGGAGGGAGAAGCAAGGGATGGAGGAGAAAGGAGAGAGAGTTCCCAGAAGAATAAGAGTATTATTCCTAGAAGAGAGTAGGAGCTTGGCAGATAAGAAGTGTTCACTATAGGGTCCTAAAAATTTCAGGTCTCCTTACCTTGTGAACTGGGTTGGACCATGTCTGTGACTTAGAAGCTTCTTTTATGTCTTTCATTCAAATTTGCAGTAGGTTTCCTCTAATTCTCCCAGGTCCACACATCTACAAGATCACACTCAATTAGCAAAGCAAGACTGAAAGAAAGAGGCATTCCGAGTCCCACCAGCCTCCAACAGAACCAGGCCAAGTGCCTGTTCTATGTTACCTGTCCCCTGGGCTGTACCAGGCACTGGGTTGGCCTCCCAAAGGTGTCCTTTGACAAAGCTATCAAAGGGCTACAAGAAAGAAACTCCAGGGCCTCTTACTACCCAAGTGAACCAGCAGGGGATGAGAGATAAAGACTGAGTGAGGAGAAAGAAGTCATCTTTCAGGAAAGAAGGAAGATCTTTTCCATGTACGTCCATCTATAGTCCTCTGACTCTACCTACTAAGAGGATAAGCCTCTCCTATGGCATCCTGAGTTGGTGAACTTAGGTTCTCAGAGTTTACTTTGACTTTTTATAAGACTCAACATTTTTAGAAATGGAATCAAGGGGAGAGAGAAAACTCTGAGATCTCAGTAAAGGTTCATATCCAGAAGGGAATGGTGATCCCTTGAAAGTTCCTACTTAACTCTAAGAAATGTCTGTCCTATCACTGTATTTAGTTCTAATAAGAGATTATCTCATGGGGATAAAAAGTGATGGAATTATATGCTGTTCGTAGCTGAACCCAAGCAATCCCTGAGAATGTTTAGTTCTTTATGGAAATTCAGATGTGCTTGGGCATTTATAGTAAAACCATCTTTATAGCTTTCTTTCTAGGATCCATTTGATTATTTTTCCAGGGAGTTTTACTGAAAAGAGACTTTTTCTCAGTGAAATGTAGTTCACAAGGTTTAGGGGGAGAAATTGCATTCTCTCAGTGACAGATTGGGGACAATATGGAGCTTTCTTCATTCATCTTTCTAGTAAAGTTCTTGGGGATAAGAAGCCAATCTTCTAATCATGCTAATTAGTGTTTCTCAAATCAGTTCTTCCATAAACTCTTTTATGGAAGCCATTAAAAATTTAAAAATGAAATCATGGAGAATATGGAGCCATAAAAAATCATGGGTTAAGTCTAACCTAGGTTCTAGGAACCTTTTTTTCTTTTACTGAAGTAAGGGGCTGAACTTCCTGTGAGCATAGGATCACCTTAATGTTATGGCTTTTCTTAATTTGTTACTGGCTTTTCTGAACAGATGGGATCAAAATGTTCCTGTTCTCACCTCCCCTCTGGCAATCACCAGCTTGTTTTCTCTATTTAAAAGTCTGTTGTGTCATTTGTCTCTTTTTTTTACTCCCCTTTGCTCCTTTATTTGTTTTGTTTCTTAAATTCCACATTATGAGTGAAATCATATGGTATTTGTCTTTCTCTGACTGTCAGCTGGGAGGTGGATGAAGGGTTGGGAGAAATAGAAAAGGGGATTAAGGACACACTTACCTTGATGAGCACTAAGGAACACACGGAGTCCTTGAATCACTGTATTGTACATCTGAAACTAATATAATACTGTATTTTAATTATACTTGAATAAAGAAAAAATTGTTAAATGTTAATATACTATCTACTCCTAACTAGAACCAAACCCTATGGACCCAGGACCTAACTCCTAGCTAAGATCAGCTGAGGACCATCCCTTTTGTCTACTTAAGGACATCTCTCCAGCAGTTGTTCTCACTTCTTCACCATTATATCTCCCTCTACATTGAATGCTTCCCTAGATCTACTCCAAACATGGTTTCTTCTCCTATCTTAAAAACTACACTTTTTGACCTCCCTTCATCTTTTTTTTTTAAAGATTTTATTTATCTATTTGACAGAGAAAGAGAGAGTGCACAGCAGGAGGAATGGCAGGCAGAGGTAGAAGCAAGTTCCCAGCAGAGCAAGGAGCCCAGTGAAGGACTCAATCCCAGAACCCTGGGATCATGACTTTAGCCCAAGGCAGCCAATTAACCGATGGAGCCACCCAGGTGTCCCTCCCTTCACCCTTTTAGTACCACCCTATTTATCTCCTTCCCTTGGAGCTTAACACCTTGAAAGTGGTTACTATCTCCAATACTCCTCTTGCCATTTTTTAAACTTTTCTAATGTATTTTTGCACCTGACCCAACTCTATCAAAATTGTTGTTATCAAGTTCACAGATGACCCTGCTACATTCACTGATCAGGACTCAATCTACACCTTACTTGACAGAGCGCATCACTTCCAACCCTTTGAAACACTTTCTTCACTTGGTCCAAGGCAACACACTCTCTTGATTTTCCTACTACCTCAGAAATCGTGAATTTTCAGTTTGTATTTCTGGGGACTTCTCATGCCCCTGATCTCTCAATGCTGGAGAACTCTAGGAACAGTTCTTGGTCATCATCTCTGTATACACACTATTTTGATTATTTTGTCCACTCTTATGACTTGAAGTACCACCAATATGCTGACAACTCCAAAATTTATATCCCTCAGCCCAGACTTCTTCTCTAAACTCTTTTGTGTATCCAACTGTTTCTTCAACCTTTCCATAAATTATCTAATAGATATCTCAACTCAACATGTGCAAAACTAAGTCTAATTTGCCCCCTTTAACCTACAAGAGGGTTATAAACTCATCTCATAAATTTTAACTGCATCCATATAATGGCTCTGAATAAAAAAAAAAAAAAGTCATCCTTACTTTCTTTCTTTCTCTCACATCCCATATTCCACCCACCAGTAAACTTTTGACTCTACCTTTAAATTAAAACCAGGAACTTACAACTACAAACCACCACCACAGCTTCTACCTTGATCTAATCCACTTTCCTACTTGCCTGGATTATTGCAAACACTTCCTAACTCAACTCCCACATCCAACCTTGTCCTCCCTTAGTCTACTCTTGGCACAATAGCCAGTGAGTCCTTTAACTTCTCCCTGTCTTACTTTAAGTAAAAACCAGCATCTCCTATTGGCCATAAATGCTCTAGGTGACGGGATCACCCAATTAACCTCTCAGATCTGATCCCCTGCTATGCTGCACATTTGTACACTGTGTCCCTGCTACATCAGTCCCTGTGAAATTAGAAATTGCTCTTGAAATGCTGGTATGGGTAATGAAACATGACCACAAATTCCTTTAGACTGCTGTGCTTGAGAAGCAGGGGTCTCTGGTAGGCTGAAAAATGGCCGCTGGAAGATGTTCACATCCTCATCCATGGGACCCCTGAATGTTATCTTCCATGCCAAAAGAGATTTCTCAGATGTGATTAAGTTAATATCTTGAGATGGATAGAATATCCAGGATTGTGCTGGTAGGTCCAAAGTAATCCCAACAATCCTTGTAGGAGGGATGCAAGTCAGAGTTAGAGAAGAAAATGTAACAACATTCATACACTACTGGTGGAAATGAAAATACAGCCAATTTGGAAAAGTGTTTGTCACTCTCTTAAAGTTAAACCTACACTAACTGTATGACCCAGACACTCTACTTCAAATTACTTACCCCCCAAAAAAGAAATATTATATTCACAAAAAATGCTTATAGTGTTCATAACAGTTCTAGTCATTCAAGATAACTGAAAATTTGAAACAAACCAAATATTCCTCAACAGGTGAAAGATTAAATAATTTGTGATATATCTATACAGTTGAATACTAGTCACTTTTTTTAATTTAAAAAGGAACATACTATTGATATACATAAAACCATTAATGTATCTCAAAATCATTCAAAAAATGTCACCCTCAGTGAGCTGGTAAGAACAAAAAGAAATTACATCAAGAGTCAAAAGGACAGTTAAAAAGTAACAAATTACTTTCAGGAAGGAGAACAAATAAGATAAAAATAAAGACAAAGATTCTGGGGCACCTGGGTGGCTCAGTGGGTTAAGCCGCTGCCTTCGGCTCAGGTCATGATCTCAGGGTCCTGGGATCGAGTCCCGCATCGGGCTCTCTGCTCAGCCAAGAGCCTGCTTCTCTCTCTCTCTCTCTGTCTGCCTCTCTGCCTACTTGTGATCTCTGTCAAATAAATAAATAAAATATTAAAAAAAAATAAAGACAAAGATTCTTTAATAAGAAATAGATTTTAATTCTAGGATATAGGTAAACCACTATAATAAACTGTGAAAAAAAATGTCATCTGACATTTAGTATCAAAAGTATATCAGTAGTTGCTTGGGGACAGGAGTAGACAGAGAATAGATGACAAAGGGGTCTGGGGAAGTTTTGAGGGTGATAGGAATATTCTGTCTTAATTCTAGCAGGAGTTTCCAGGATGTGTGTGTTTGTCAATGCCCACTGAATTACATTTATTTGTTTATTTATGTTTAGTTAGCCACTGTTTAGTACATCATTAGTTTTGATGTAGTGTTCAATGATTTATTAGTTATATATAACACCCAATGCTCATCACAACATGTGCCCTCCATAATACCCATCACACTGTCACCCCCTTCCCTAAACCCCCTCCCCTCTGAAACCCTCAGTTTATTTCTTGGGGTCCATAGTCTCTCATGTTTCATCACCCTCTCTGATTTCTCCCCCTTCGTATTTCCCTCCCTTCCCTTATGGTCCTCTGTGCTATTGCTTGTGTTCCACATATGAATGAAAACATATTTGTCTTTCTGTTTGACTTACTTCATTTAGCATAATCCCCTCCAGTTCCATCCATTTAAATTGATATAGTTTATTGTACATAAATTACAGCTCAATAAAGTTGACTTTTAAAACACTAATAGGGGGACGCCTGGGTGGCTCAGTTGGTTAAGCGGTTGCCTTCGGCTCAGGTCATGATCCTGGGGTCCTGGGATTGAGTCCCACATCAGGCTCCTTGCTCGGCGGTGAGCCTGCTTCTCCCTCTGCCTCTGCCTGCCACTCTATCTGCCTGTGCTCACTCTCTCTCTCTCTCTCTCTCTCTCTCTGACAAATAAATAAATAAAATCTTTAAAAAAAATAAATAAAAATAAAACACTAATAGGAAGGAAGGACGGAAGGAATGCAGAATGTGACAAAACAATAACTATATTACAAATATATGAAACAGTCTCACTGAATGAGGTGACGGAAAAAGTATTGATCTAAGAATTATTGAAAATGAGTGGAGTCCATGAGACTAAAGGCAAAAGAAACTGCACATAAACATTGTAGTGTCTGATAAAGTAGTTTCCCATGGAAGTATGGGTTAATACTTATGACACTGCTATACACACACACACACACACACACACACACACACACTGGAATTGAATATTGAAATAAATAGATGACAGATAGTGAGAGCCAGCTTACTCAGTGTTGGAATAAAAGGTTACAGATCAGCTAGGAGAGAGGGTTGGAATGATCTGTGTGATCATGAAGTAAGTTGGGGACATCAGTATGAACTCACATTTAGCTTAATGTATATATAGAAAGTTACATACAGAAATATTTATAGGTGTGTATTTGTGCATGGCCAATGTACCCACATACATTTTCTTGCTCTGTCAGCTGACAGGGCCCAGAAGGAATGACACCCAGTATGGTGCCCAGATTTGGGGTTCTAATATTCTCTGACAAAAGGAACCAGGGCTCCCTAGAGAAATGACTGATTCAAGGGCTGGGGGAAAAATACACATGATAATCCTGGAGCATCTTGTAGTGGCAGAAGATAAAGAACTGACAAACAAACAAAAACTACATTGATAGAGGTGTATCAAAGAGACAGGAATGCACAGAAAGGGCTCGCAATCGTTAAAGGTGGAACAATTTGAGCAACATAGAATAGTATTGCTTAATAATCCAAAGTATGAAAGTATGAAAGAAAACAAAAATAAAACTGGCGGCATCACGTTACCTGATTTCAAGCTTTAAAACAAAGCTGCGATCACCAAGACAGCATGGTACTGGCATAAAAACAGACACATAGACCAGTGGAACAGAGTAGAGAGCCCAGATATGGACCCTCAACTCTATGGTCAAATAATCTTCGACAAAACAGGAAAAAATATACAGTGGAAAAAAGACAGTCTCTTCAATAAATGGTGCTGGGAAAACTGGACAGCTATATGCAGAAGAATGAAACTCGACCATTCTCTTACACCGTATACAAAAATAAATCAAAATGGATAAAAGACCTCAACGTGAGACAAGAATCCATCAGAATCCTAGAGGAGAACATAGGCAGTAATCTTTTCGATATCAGCCACAGCAACTTCTTTCAAGATATGTCTCCAAAGGCAAAGGAAACAAAAGCAAAAATAAACTTTTGGGACTTCATCAAAATCAAAAGTTTCTGCACAGCAAAGGAAACAGTCAAGAAAACAAAGAAGCAACCCACGGAATGGGAGAAGATATTTGCAAATGACAGTACAGACAAAAGGTTGATATCCAGGATCTATAAAGAACTTCTCAAACTCAACACACAGAAAACAGACAATCATATCAAAAAATGGGCAGAGGGGACGCCTGGGTGGCTCAGTTGGTTAAGCAGCTACCTTCGGCTCAGGTCATTATCCCAGCATCCTGGGATCGAGTCCCACATTGGGCTCCTTGCTCGGCGGGGAGCCTGCTTCTCCCTCTGCCTCTGCCTGCCATTCTGTCTGCCTGTGCTCACTCTCTCTCCCTCTCTCTCTGACAAATAAATAAAATCTTTAAAAAAAAAATGGGCAGAAGATATGAACAGACACTTCTCCAATGAAGACATACAAATGGCTATCAGACACATGAAAAAATGTTCATCATCACTAGCCATCAGGGAGATTCAAATTAAAACCACATTGAGATACCACCTTACACCAGTTAGAATGGCCAAAATTAGCAAGACAGGAAACAACCTGTGTTGGAGAGGATGTGGAGAAAGGGGAACCCTCTTACACTGTTGGTGGGAATGCAAGTTGGTGCAGCCACTTTGGAGAACAGTGTGGAGATTCCTCAAGAAATTAAAAATAGAGCTTCCCTATGACCCTGCCATTGCACTACTGGGTATTTACCCCAAAGATACAGATGTAGTGAAAAGAAGGGCCATCTGTACCCCAATGTTTATAGCAGCAATGGCCACGGTCGCCAGACTGTGGAAAGAACCAAGATGCCCTTCAACGGATGAATGGATAAGGAAGATGTGGTCCATATACACTATGGAGTATTATGCCTCCATCAGAAAGGATGAATACCCAACTTTTGTAGCAACATGGACGGGTCTGGAAGAGATTATGCTGAGTGAAATCAGTCAAGCAGAGAGAGTCAATTATCATATGGTTTCACTTATTTGTGGAGCATAACGAATAACATGGAGGACATAGGGAGATGAAGAAGAGAAGGGAGTTGAGGGAAATTGGAAGGGGAGGTGAAGCATGAGAGACTATGGACTCTGAAAAACAATCTGAGGGTTTTGAAGGGGTGGGGGGGTGGGAGGTTGGGGGAGCCAGGTGGTGGGTATTAAGGAGGGCACTTATTGCATGGAGCACTGGGTATGGTACAAAAACAATGAATTCTGTTACGCTGAAAAGAAATTAAAAAAAAATTAGTAGGGAAAATATATATGGTATATATAAAATATATATAAAATATATATTTTATATACTTATATATTATATAAATATATATTTATAAATATATAAAAATTATATATATAATTTAATATATTTTATTTTAATATATGTAATTATATATAACTATATAATATATAAATATATAATATAAATATATATTTATATAATATATAAATATATTATATTTTATATAAACATTTTGTTTATTTATTTTATACAAATATTTTATATAATATAGTTTATATGAATATTATATATATATATGGTATATATATTATATTTATACAATAAAATATAAAAAATATATTAGGGTATATATATGGGAATTCTTTACTGCTTTCCCAATTTTTCCATAAACCTAAACTATTGAAAAATAAAAGGTTGATTTTTTTTTAAATTCCCTCAAGACTCCTAAAAGTGATAAAGGGAGACACTACATAGTAATAAGAGGGACAAACTATCAAAGAAATAACCACGATTTTTGTGATCACCTACATCACCTTGAAATACATATGGCAGATCTGACCCAGTGCAAGGCAACATTGACATAATCCAAATCCAAGTGGTTGATTGTAATGCATTTCTAGCAGAAACAGAGGTAAGGCAGATGGCGTGACCAGAACTGTCCGAGCATCAACTAGCTGAAACCAGATGGGTCTGTCTTTGTTTTCTTCTGTTTGAAGAGATAAACCTCAACTCATTTTCCTTGGGTACTAACAGCTTTCCAGTGGCTCAGCGGAAGAGGAGTCCATAAGGAGGTTTTCAAGTGCCAGGCAGCTTACTAACATTGCTGACAGAGCTACCCCCAGATCTAGAGTCTGGCATTCAGCATCCTGGTTGTTACCCACTGACGAGCTGCTTCACCCCTCTCACCCGATGAAAGGGGTGGCCAGAGTTGGAGAGGTTGTGCACTGAAGAGGAAGACCCTTACTGCAGGCCAACAGTAGTTCACCCATAGGCCTCTCTGTGGGCAAGAGAAGATGGGGGGTAAGGGAAACCCCTGCCTTTTTTCCTGCTGCTTAACCTTGACCTCTGCAAGCTTTCTCAGTGAAGCTTATTCCTGAATCCATGTCTTCTAGCAAGGCTGTGAAATTCACCTCACATCCTGGTGTTGACAAGTAAACACCCAGTTAGGGATCCACTGGTCTGAGAGAAGTCTACAGGGGATTCACTCTGCAGGACATTAACCTGAACGGAAAGCCAGTAAAAAAAAAAAAATAAAATAAATAAACAAGTCAAGGAAAACAAAATAAAAGATAAAGAAACTGTGTTAAGAATGAAAAAAGAATCCGTTACAGATACTGAGAATACATTTATATTAGGTAATTTTAAAGTTTAGATGGAATGGATTATTTTGAAATACAAAATTTTTAAATTGACTTAGGCGATGGATAGAAAACACAAATAAATCAACAGCCATGGGAAGCTCAATCAGTGCTCAAGTGTTCCCCCACACCATCCACCCACAAGACATCAGGCCTTCATGGGTTTATAAATTATTTTTTCCAAACCTTCAAGGAGCAGATTAATAATCCACCTCTTATTAAACTGTTTCAGACACAAGAAAAAATGAACATCTACCCAACTAATTTTATGAACTGATTTATAACATAATCCTATGCCAAAACTGGATGATAAAAAAATCAATTATACACAAATCTCACTTTTTTAAAAAAGATTTTATTTATTTATTTGACAGACAGAGATCACAGGTAGGCAAAGAGGCAGGCAGAGAGAGAGGGGAAGCAGGCTCCCCGCTGAGCAAAGAGCCCGATGCGGGGCTTGATCCCAGGACCCTGGGATCATAACCTGAGCCGAAGGCAGAGGCTTTAACCCACTGAGCCACCAAGGCACCCCACAAATCTCACTTTTATTTACAGAAATTTACATTTACAAAAAATATAAATGAAATACTTACTTTTTGTCCCTTCTTGTATCGTACACTACTACTCCAGGATTCTTCCCTGGAAAGGCTCCTACTAGGTTGTGGGGGCAGGGTGGTAAGAGAGGGGTGAAGAAGAATCCATAAGATCTGGTCCCAGCACTGGAAATAAGGAAAGTGTGATCAAAATCTTGGGTCTTCAACCCGAGTTTGCTCCTATTTTCCCTTGTTATGCTAATAACTGCACCTGTTCCTATCACAAACCATCCTCACATTAAGGTTAAAATGAATCTTTTGGAGCCTAATGGACAAATGACATCACCAAGGTATAATTTTGCTCCTCTTATTTCTGAATTTTTCCTCTGAAAGCATGGAGTTTCAGTTCATTGTGCCCAATTCAAACTTTGGCCTTGTACTTCATAAAGAATCAATATGTGCTCTATAAAGCAAAGGTAGGTTTGGGGATTTCTAAAAATCACAAGGCCTTGGCCAAGCACCATTCAAAGTGCTTTTGCTTTGCCATGTGACTTATTAAGAGATAGTAATTTATTTGATAAAGATCACCTTCCTCCCATAAGAGTGTGGCTGAGGAATGGGGAGAAGTGAGGCCCAGCTGAGATAGGTGGAGTATTCATTGATAACTTGATTGCACTGGTGTACACAGAGGAGAAACTCATGTGGAAGATAAGCTCAGACCATGAAAATTCTGAAAGTCAGTCATCTAAACATAAATATGTTGCATTTGCTATATAGGTATTCTAGTAGAATAAATATGTTTAGATATGTCCTCTAGGCTTCTTAGAACTGCTGTCACCTCTTTCCTAGAAGGACAAGCTTGTGTGTGGCCATGGATACATGGGGAGAAGAGGACAGAGTGCCTGGAATATGATGTTGCTGGCCCCACAAAACAGAGAATGAGGAACTGTGCCAAGCCCTCCATGCTGCCTGACTATGTGTCCTGAGCTAAGTAGACTGCAACCAGAAACCACATACTGTGTCCTAAACTGTGGAACTACAGCACTCTGGGGAGCTTAACATCGCCCTACAAGACATTGAACAAGAAGCCAACAAGCCTACTCCTATTGGAGAGATGGTGTAGGACTTGTCTACACTACAACTCTATCCACAGTCTTAATCCACTCAGCCCCAGCCCAGCTTTAGAAATATAATTTCTGATAATGCCTCTCTTTCTATCTGAATTGGTTTTGACTTATTATTTACTTTGGCAGAGCTGGCAGAGACCTCAGCCTCTCAGGACTAGCAGGGAGATGAAAAAAGTCTGAATCAAATGTGGCAGGAGCTGTGGGAAATGGTCCAGCTTCAGAGGTTGGCTCAGAAAATGGCAGTCACACAATCCGGGCACATTTTCCAACCACCAAAGAATACAAGCTCCATGAAAGCAAAGAACTCTGATTTTCCTCTTTCACCCACTGCTGCATCTCTAGAGTCTAGAACAGTATCTGCCTCGAGTAGGCACTTGCTAAATATTTGTTACAAGAACTGAAGTTCAGATCTGGAGGCAAGCAGGATGGGGTGTCCCATGCAGTGTGAGAGCAACAGGGATGGAAGTGGGCTGTGAGCAAATGATAGGGGCTCAGACCAGTTTACAGGTCTGGAATACTCTTCATCAGTGGTGGAAAGTAACCACGGAACACTCCTCTATGCCAAAGAAAAACTTGAATCTGTGAAGTGAAAAAACTGCTTAGACTTTGTCTAATGAAATTCTGTTACATTTCAAGTGTACATTTTTTAAAATTCTCATGAACTCCTATCAACACCCCCACAAATTAAAAAAAAGTATATCAGATTGACCTCAGACATCTCCACACTGCTTCATTGTCATAAGACAAGGACAGCAGTGAGGTTGGCAGTGCTTCTCAACCTCAGCACTACTGACATTTGGGACCAATGGGCGCATCCTTGGCCTCCACCTACGAGACATCAGTAACATCCCCAGCGTGACAACCCAAAGTGTCTCCAAACATTCTCCAATGTCCCCTGGTTGGCGAAGGGCATTCATCCCCTGTAGAGAACCGCTGGTCTACAGATTTGGGAACAAAAAAGGTACAGTCAACCAAGCTGCCATATCTGCTTGAAAGCAGCCGCCATTTTCAGACCTCACGCCATATAATCTATACCCCTCTTAAATGAGGAAAAAAAAAAACAAAACCCTGAAGATATATTACTGACTCATGACCCAAATTGAGTAGTATCAAGTATGGAAAAAGAAAAGGGAAATTGTGGGTAACAAAACTAATAAAGACCACCTTTGTTTTCACTTTCATGAGTCTAGGTGTGGATTTCTTTTCATTCCTGTAGGATTCAAAATTTAGAATGCTTTCAGTCTGAAGATTCATCTCTTTCTTCAACTCCAGAAAATCCTCAGCCACTATCTCTTCAAGTTTTATTGCTTCCTCACAGGCCCCTCTCTTTCGTGAGCACAGAGACTGCCTTTCTTAGCCTCGCCCGTCATCAGGGCTGGGCATGTACCTGCCTGGGTTCTGGCCACTGGAATTAAACCTCCCACAGATGACCCTCTTTTCTCTGCCTACAGACCAGAAGCAAACCACATGGTATCACAAGGACAGCAGAATCACAAGACGCAGGAAAGTGTGTCCCTTTTTAGCGGAAAAGCCACTAAACACCTGCATTTGGCTGTTAGGTGAAACAAACCTCTTTCATGTCAAGCTAATAACTTGAAGTATGTTGCTTATAGCAGCTGGCATCACCTTAAATGTTAAACCAAAGGGCACAGAAAATAAGGGATCCGTTGCAGGGAGGGACAATGGGGATTCCTAGGTTAGGAATCCGTGCAGAGGGCTCGGGGAAGGATGTCGTCAGGGAAAAAAGAGAACAAGGCGGCAGGGGTGGGATAGAAACTGGAAAATTGGATTGAAGGGTGTTTTGCTTTGTTAGCAGAAAATGTGCAAACAGCAAGAAATCTCAAGGAATCCAATGAAAAGAAATATCCAAGGAAATTTACTCTGGGAAATAAAAAGATGACACAGAAAAGCAAACATGAAAAACTGCTTGTCTCATCAGAGAACAGTATTTATTTATATCCTTATAATACTGCATATACTCAGTAAGAATCTAACCAAAAAAGGATTTAAATTCTGGGAGGGTATGTGTGTGAAATCTGAAGTAAGAATGCACAATGTTTGCCTTCCATGGTAAGAAGTCACCAGGTAATATTGATAACATAGAAAACCAGAAAGTCAAGAAGCAGCAATTTCAGTATCTGTTTAGAATAATCAAAGTAAACTGCAGGATGAAAAGAATTTACCTAGGGGTTGCTTCTAGGAAGTGGAAATTTGGCAAGTAGAAAGGGAACCATTAGGAGGTAGCTATTTGTCGTTATAAATATTATAATCCTTTTGACTTAAAAATATGTACATGTGTTACTTTGATTAAAAATGAATATATATATGTACATATTTTTTTAAAGATTACTGTCTGTTTACATCAGGCATTTCTAATTTTCAGCCCAGATGCATCACGTGTTTTAAATGGCTTATATTCAGGACAGGGATGCATTTGCCTTGATTGCAGGGGATAAAAAAATCAATGTACCCTCCCATTGTCTTTTTGCAGAGTCAAATGTTTCTTTGGTTTTTTGATGGTTTTGTTTTTGGTTTTTTCCCTTAAAAAGAAAATTCTGCCAAGAGTATAAAAGGGGACTATTGGGTGAATGTTGGCTAAAATCATTTAAGATAGGACTGGAGTCCATGAGCATGCATTTCAGTAGCGAAATAATGTGTCAGACGCTTCAGAACCCCTAGATGAAACTGTGATGAAATAATGAAATGCCTATTTCAGCCTATACCTTGAGTTGTGAAAAGCCTCTTTCTTTCCAGTGGGCGTATTTTAGCTGATGCCACATCCATATTTGTAGTGAAAAACATAAATAATTTACACATCCTTCCTCCCTCATCAAAAGACAGTGGAGAAAGCTTGAACAGGAAGGTCAGAAGAACACAACCATATGCCCCCTATTTCCCAAAAAGCCCCAAGCAAAATGATTCTGTTTCATTGTTAGACCACAGGTTGGACTTTACAGTGAAATCTTCAGCTCAGAAAACATGGTAATCAATGATGAGCTTATGGCAGAGAAAAGAGAGAACAGGAAATCAGAATTAGTTGGGTTACAGTGTGTCTCGAATGTTCCCCTTTACCATTCTCTCTGTTCTCCCTTGTCTGTTCATCATCTTCCTCCCCATATGGCCTCCTCCTACCTCCAGTCCCTCAGCAAGGGTGCTCTGAGAAGGCTAAGGTCATTCTGGACCCTTTCCTGCTCTCCTCCCTACCCCAATAATAGAGCTCCTGGAAGGAAATTTTGTTAAGCTTCTGTGAAGAGGCATATCCGTATTGCTTTCTGGGAATTTCAACAGTTGGTCCCAGACAATTCCTGATAAATGCTCAACACTATTTTTGGAATTACGTTGTGCTGGTTGCCATGCTAAGCAACGTTGGCGGGGTGAGAGAGAAAGCTTGCACCAGGTTTTCCTGAGTTGTTGACAGTGGGCTTTGCCTGGGTCATCTGAAAGTCAAGCAGAAAACAGCAACTTTCCCTCCCGTCCTAAGCCAGCACACTCAGGGGGTGAGTAGTGGTCAACCCCAAGACAGGTGCTTCCCCCGTGGAAGAGAAAATCCGTCCTCACTGAGACCCTGGAAGCTATATTAATCTAGAGACTGGAGAGCTGACCTTCCACTCTGGGGTGTGTGTTGTTGCTGTTCTTCGTCTTCTTTTAGTCCCTAACAGTGAGTCAGTGAGAGGAAAAACCTGTCTTGTGTCAGCATCTTCTTTCCCATCACAGTTCAGGGAGTCCAACCCAGGGCGACAGTGTTCCTGGAATCATGGAGGGAGATTATGTGAAATCCTGGCAGGAGGGGGATTGGAGAAATGTTTGAAAGGAAGAGGTTTGGTGGGAAGACAGAAAATAGCTGGCCCTGGGGGAGGATGAAAATCCCCAGCCAGGAAAAAGTCGTCCTACAGAGTCTTTTCATTTTGCCTGCCTGGACACCTTCCCAGCCTTCTGGAGAAGCACACTGAGGTGAGAAGAACACAGGCTCTGGAGATGGGCAGGCTGACTTGGAATTTTGGCTGTCCACTTACCAGCTATATGACTTTAGGCAAGTGATTTAAGCTGGGCATCTCAGGTGTTTTATCTGTCAAATGGAGTAACAACACCCATATTTTTTAAAGGATTTAATGAGCTGTTACATATAAATGCTTAGAACTCTGCCCACAACGTAGTAGGTAGGCAGTAGGTAGTAGTAGTAGTAGATACTAGGTAATAGGTAGTAGTAGGTAATCAACCATTGGCCTCTCTGGCTGTTATTTTTATAATGGCCTCCTGGTACCTTTAAGGAGCTACTCATAGGCCATGTGGCTGGGATGGAGCCAGATGTCCCCCTTGAGCTGGCCAGTCACTTTACCATAATAATTCGTTCCAAGGATGTGGAGAATCTGTTAAGAAACATTACCCATGGGAATGTAAAATTGTATAGCAACTCTGTACACAGTTTGGCGGTTTCTTTAAATATTAAACATGCCACTACCATTTAACCAAGTGATCATGATCCTGGACATTTTCCCGAGAGAAAGGAAAACTTAGGTTCAAATAAAAATCTTTCAATGAACATCTAATGTTGCTTCAATCATAATAGTCCAAAACTGGAAACAACCCAGAAGTCCTTCAATGGATGAATAGTTAAACTGTGGTGCATCAATAGACTACAACTTGGCAATGAAAAGGAGCAAACTACTGATATATGCAACCAACCAGATGACTTTCCAGGAATTATGCTGAGTGAAAGACAATCACAAAAGATTGCAGACCATTTGATTCTATTTATGCAGCATTATTGAAATGACAAAATTATAGAAATGGAGAACAGAGTAATGGTTGCCATGAGGGGTCCTCAAGGTGATGAAAATGTTCTGTATTTTGCTGCATCAATGCCTGTATCCTAGCTATGATATTAACTAGAGTTTTGCAAGCTGGACCTGTTCATATTATTCTTTACAACTGCATGTGAATCTATAATTATCTCAAAAGGAAAAGTTTAATGAAAAAAAACTCCTCCAGGTAATTTTTTTAAAATTTTTTTCAGTGTTCCAAAATTCATTGTTTATGTACCACACCCAGTGGTCCATGCAAGACATACCTTCCTTAATACCCACCACCAGGCTCACCCCCACCCACCTCCCCTCCAGAACCCTCAGTTTGTTTCTCACAGTCCACAGTCCTCCAGGTGATTTTAACAAGGAGCCAAAGTAGAACATAGGTGATCTATTACTTCCCTATTTGTAGGCCTTTTCCTGTTCATCTCTTCTCTGTTCTGCTTAGAGTCCATAACCCATTGAATCATTCTTATTAATACCTTGACTTTCCTTGCTTCCCATGTCCTTGTATGTAAGGAGCATTTCTTACAATCAACATTGGTTTTTGTTTTTCTTTTTAACCAGTTTACAATCTTTGATCTATTATGAGAGTTTTTGTCTGTTAAACTTAATAAATATTTGAAGTAAAAGCCACCATCTTACTTAGTTCCTATATTTTCTTTGTTCTTTTTTTGTCTTATCTTTTTGCATTAATTAATTACTTTTATAATTCTTTTTTCTCTCCATTAACTTATTGTGAATTCTTTTCCTGTTTATACAAGAGATTACAATGTACGTGCCTAGTAGAAACTCATATAATTCATAGTCTTATTGCTTCTCTCAATTAAAGGATCTTAGAACTCTTTGACTCCATGTGATGGTTAATTTTCTGTATCCTGGCCTTCTGTGGCCCTTCTGTTTCTTTGAATAACCTTGACTAATACTCTACTATCATCTCAACTTTTGTGTTATGGATCTCATGTTTTCATTTTTCATATATTTAAATCCCCAAGGCATTATTTTCATTGTACTACACAGTAAATGTTCATTTATAATTTTCTATCTGTGCAGTTCTTCTAAGGACAAATTATTTTAGATTTTGCTCATCGGAAATCTCTTCTCTACTTTCCCTTCATTTTTAAAGAGCATTTATACTGCATATGTAATTCCACATGGGCAGTGTTTCCTCTCAGCACTTGTAGATGTTATTTCATTGTCTTCTGACCTGAATTGTTTGTGTTGAAAAGTCCCAGCTCCTTTGAAGTTTACATATCAATTCTCTCTGACACCTTTTAAGACTTTTCTCTGTCTTTGGACTTCAGTTTTACTGTCTGAACCTAGGTGTGGATTTCTTCTGCTCATACCTTGTTGAGTCTTTGTTGCACTCATCAAATCTGTGATTTAAGTCTTCATCAACTTTGGGAACATCTCAACTAATAAAACATCACATATTGCTTCTGCCCTACTATCTCTCTCCTTTCCATCTGGTTATACAATTACATCTTTAGGTTTTCTCCATGTCCCATACGTCTCTTATACGCCTTCTATCCCCCCTATATTTTATTGCCTTTTTAATTGAAGTATAATTAACATACCATATTATACTAGTTTCAGGTGTACAACATGGTGATTCAACAATTCCATTCATTACTTGGTGCTCACCATGGTAAATGTGACCACCATCTGTCACCTTACAGTGTTCTTTCCATATTATTGACTGTATTTCCTGTGCTTTGCTTTTCATCTTTGTGACTGATTTATTTTACACTTGATAGTTTGTCCCTCTTCATCTCCTTTATCTACTTTGCCATCCTTTTGCTTCTCTCAAGAATGATCAGATATTGATATCAGTGTATTTTCTACTGATCTAGCTTTCATCTCTCTTGGTCTCTTTGCAGATGTGTCTAGACTGCTTTTAAACCCACTACTGACTTTCTACTTCTAGTCATAATATTTTTCTCTTTTTTTCTTTTTTAAAGATTTATTTAGTTATTTAAGAAAGAGAGGGAGAGCACAACCAGGAAGAAAGAGGGGCAGGGAGAGAGAGAATCTCTAAGCCTGGAGTCCCTCGTGGCTTGACCTCGAGACCCTGAGATCACAACCTGAGCTGAAACCAAGAGTCTGATGCTTAACTGGCTATGCCACCCAGGTAACCCCAGTCACAGTGTTATTCAATCCTGAACTCTTTCATAGGTTCCATTTCTCTGGAGAAATTTTCCGTTTTGTCCATCTTTTCTTTGAATGTATCAATCATGATCATTATAGTGATCAATATCTGATCATTCTAATATCCAGGTTATCTGTGGGCTTATATCTGTTGTCTTTCTTCTTCCTGTCTTGACATGCTTGGAATTTTTTTTTTTTTTGAGTGCTGGCATTATGTACAAAAAACTGTAGAGGCTATGGATGATAGTATCTCACCTCAGGGAGGCTTTACTTTTCTTCTAGCAGGCAGGTAGGGTGAGAGAAGATCACCTTAATTGCATCAAGGATTGAAAGGGTTCAAAGCTGTTTGCAGTTTTTTTGAGGGCTGATCTGTTTCCATATTGCCCATTCTTCTAGGGCATATCTTCAACCTAGGGAGGCCCTGAAAATTCAGTGTCTTTGCGTTTTGGAGGAGATTCCTGGCTCCCTGCCCACTCCTCACCCTCCCAAAAATCCCCAGACCCCTTCATGTGACCCTTCACTTGGACCTGTCCCTCTGATCATTTTGTTTTCTGTATTTTTCTGCCCTTGTCAGAGGTTTTTTTGTCCCAGTGCCTCCTTCATGAGAAGCTCTCTCTTGGGTAGTTAGATTAGTTCAATTTGAAAAGCTAATGTTTCAATGGCTGAATGTGTTTCCCTTTCAGTATATCTTTACTTTACTAGAGATCTTTGATCTTCTAACAAAAAAGAGCTATGGCTCTGCCTCTACTTTGCTGTGGGATGCTGGGCAGATCACTATACTATGGGACTGAGAAAAGGGCTAAGTTTCCTCCAGCTCAGGCATTTTATAGCTTCCTGATTTTACGTACACAACTTGGTAACACACCAAAAAACTAGTTTTGTTGTGATGAATAAGATTAGAAAGAGCATTAAAAAGTATCAGCAGTGGCTCCTGTGTGGCCCAGTCAGTTAACATCCGACTCTTAGTTTTGGCTCAGGTCATGATCTCATGGATTATGAGACTGAGTCCCATAATGGGCTCCATGTTAAGTGGGGAGTCTGCTTGAATATTCTCTCTCTCTCCCTCTCCCCTTCCCTCCAACATATGCTCGCTCGCTCTCTCTAAAATAAATAAATAAATAAATAAATCTTTTCTAAAAAGTTAGCATCAGCCAATAGATTCATGTTTCTCCAAAAGACTTTTAAGATTCTATAAATATTTGTTAACTGATAAAGTTATGAATATAATTGAATGTAGAGAATAAGAGGAGCTTGGTATAACTGTACTTCCTCTAGACGATTAGGTTCTGAAGTCCAAGGCAAAAGATGGCATGTAGGTTGGTCCCTTGTAAAATATATCCCTGAAAACTCTTAAGCAGCCTGCAAAGTAGAGTAAGCATACTCATATTTCAAGCCACACAGGAGACCGACATTCCAATTCTCCATAGGTACAAAAAGGTCAATTTTCCTCCAACGTTAGAACTATTTCTTTGGTTAGCCACTGAAGTATTTGGTTTGTATTTAGAGGTTGTATCATATTTTAAAATGTATACTTAAGCACTAAAATCACATGATATTTAAAAAAGCAAATACAAAGTAAGATCTACTAATGAAGAGTAGATTACATCTCCCATTTTATATTGTTGGGATAATTTGTTCTTAGAAGGGCAGTACCATGACAATCACCAGTAGGATTCTCCCAATCCACATGTGTGCAATCAAGTTCTCATGAGTTAAATGTGCATATGAGGTGATTTTACTGTAACAGATTATAAGAGGACAGGAAAAGACTCTGGGATTAAGATGAAAGCTACAGATTATGGACTACACATTAAACTAACCAGGGCACAGAAATTACTAGCTTTGCCCTTGTTTGCTCAAGAGATGGGAGGAAAACTTAGAGTTTCAAATAATTATCCTATGAAAAGATGAAAGAGAAGTAACATATTTTGTGCATCTATTAGCATGACATATCTTGAATATACAATCACACTACATTCTCTTAACAATTCAAAGGTTTTTACTAATGAAGAAATAGAGGAACTAAGAGGGAGCCCTGCCCATCAACGTGGACCCATTCTCTTAATCTAAACATACCCAAGCTCCAAAGCCTGTGTTTCCCACATGCTGGAAAATGACAAGAGGACTTAAATTTAAGGATCCTGATTATTATGAGCTGCTAATGCACTTCACCCTCCACTTGGGCTTAAGTAAGCAAAATAAATAACTGCAATAATAATGGAAGCATTGCCTGCTGACTGTAAAGATTTGTATACATGTGTATCAAACCATGATACAGGCATCACTTTGGTAAAACATCCTTTACTTAAGGAAATCAGAAAGTAACTCACCACCTTATTATACTCCAGACAAGGGCAGGTGTAATTAAATTGGGAAAACGCTCTTGATTGATTTCTAAGCAGCTCTGTTGAATGGAGCTGTGATTCTGAACACTGATCAACAGTCTTACAATCAATAGAGCAATGAAGCAAGGACATGAACCACCAGTAAAAGAGCATCCTGCAAGGGATAATAAATGCTTCTCACTGCCGAAATGGAAGAGAATTTAGACACATTGTTGTTAACAAGTTCATATCTAAAGGTGACTGTGCTGTGTACGCAGTGAATGCATAAATGGAAGTAATTAAGCTCTACTGGAAGTCATCTAGGCTGTCACTTCACTAGTCTTCCAGGCTGCCTTGCTTGGGCATACATGCTTACGCCTTGCCCAGCTTCATCTAAATTAGACTCCACTGGAGCAAAGGAGATGTGAAAGCAGCAATGAGAACCAAAAGCAGTTACAATTTTTTTTTTTTTTATTGATGGGAAGTATTAGGACAAATAACAGAATAAGAAATGTATACCCAGTGACTAATTTCTTGTGGGAACGTTTCCATGGATGGACTTCCCACATTCTTACTGTCTTTTAAACGGAGACATCAGCATCTTTCCCAGGAATCTGTTCCTGGGGGATTATGGTTGCTGACTCTATTTTGACATCATCATTTCACAATAAGAAGTGTCTAAAGAAAGGCTTTTGAAAGCCTCACGGGATAATTACAAACCCGCGCGCAGTGTCAAGTGGCCTGGGTTAGTGGTACTCACTCAATATTGTCAAATTTAACAAATGATTGTTAAACTAGTGAATTCAGAACTCGTGACAAAGGTAAGGTAAAGGTATTAAGGAGCAACATGCTCCTCTCATTCCTTCCTTTTTAATTTTTCATTTGTTTATGGTGCTGACCAGAGAGCGTTAACTTATGGCACAAATGCACTCAATCATACTATGATTGCATTACATACAAGAAAATTATAAATGGTAATCTATTTCACCCACCTTCGTATCTCCTACTTTCCCTTTAAACAGACACATAAACTTACAACTTTTTAAAAGTCTACTGTAATAATTCCAACTTTAAGTGCATATATCACAGGGGAAAAACAAATGCACACTGGGATGTGGATGGGTTCTGGGGGTCAGGTCAGCTCCCTCTCGGGACAGCATCACCTCACATAGGATTCTGATTCCTCCCTGAGCACAGCTCCAAGTAATGCTTGGAGTCACCAACTAACTCAGGTCTTCTGTACTCACACACCGGACGTATTAGGATTGCAGACAATGTGAAACCCAATGCTTTATGCCTTCTGATACCCACTGAAAGGAGAAGACGGGTCTCCTCGCTCTATCACGCTGGGTGGTAAGTGCTGGGAAAGAGCTACACAGGATGCTGCTGAGCCTTCCGCAATAGTGGGAAGGGAGGGAGTGGGCAAAGACTAAAAAGGCAACCATGCCTGAGAGATCTTTCTCTCTTGCCTCTTTCTCTGTTTCTTCCAGTTCTACCATTTCTTCTTCCTCCCATCTCTTGCCTTTTCTTCTCCACCTTCATCCACCTCTTCTCTTTTACTTTCTATTTTCTCCACCCACTGTCTTTCCTCCTCCCCTGCTCAGACCTCAGTTTTAATACCCGCTCCAGGTAGTAACAGGGGCAATGCATAGCAATGTTGCATGTCTTGTTATTCAATTCACATAAAATACCATGTTTTGTTATGTCTATGGACTTTAAGCCAAGCATACCACATGTTCTGAAAATGTTACAATATGATCACTATGTGGGACTTACCAACTAAACATCAATCTGATTGATCCCAAGTTTGAGGTTTAGTAAGAAATGAAATATGACAAGGGGAAAAGAAGTTCACTTAAATCTATTCACTGCTGAGGAATATAAAAATCTTTAAGTAGAAAAATCTTATACAGGGTATTAGTGAGATTTTAGAAGAGGAAAGAGCAAAATAGGCTTTTGTGAGTTTAAAGATTCCAGTAAGCATCAAGATTGTTGGTTCGGTCAACATAAACCAAATGCTTTTTACCGCGACCTTTGTCAGTGTTCATGCTATTGGCACGATGGTGGGGGAATTTATTGTGCAAAGACAGCCTTCACATCACCAAAATTAAAAACATGTGTGCTTTAAAGGATATTCTAGAAAGTGAAAAAACAACCACAGAATAGAAGAAAGATTTTGTAAGTCATATCTAACAAGGGGCTTGTATCTTGAATACATAAAGATACCTTAAATTCAAGAATTAAAAGATAAATAAGCCAATTAAAAATGAGCAATGCAGGGGCTCCTCAGTGGCTCAGTCCACTAAGCATCTACCTTCAGTTCAGGGTCCAGGGATGGAATCCTGTGTCAGGCTCCCTGCTCAGCAGGGAGTCTTCTTCTCCCTCTTCTGCTCCCCCTGGTTGTGCTTTCTGTCTGTCAGATAAATGAAATCTTTTTTAAAAATTTAAAAAAATGAAAATGAGCAATGGGCCTAAATAAACCTTCCTCCAAGGAATACATACAAATGGCTAAAAAGATAAGATGCCATCATTAGCCATCAGGGAAATGCAAATCAAAACCACAATGAGATACAACTTTATGTCTTCTAGTATGGCTGTAATTAAAAAGACAGATGATAACAAGCATTGTAGTGTGTGGAGAAATCAGAACCCTCATGCACTGCTAGAAGACATGTAAAATGGTCGACACACTTTAGAAAACACTTGGGCAGTCCCTAAAAAAATCAAACATAGAGTTACAATATGACCCAGCAATTCTCTTTCTTCAGTCACATTTTTAGTACATAGAAATGCAACTGATTTCTGTGCATTGATTTTTGTATCCTGCCATGTTGCTGAATTTGTATACCTTAAATGGGTAAATTGTATGGTTTGTGGATTCTATTACAATAAAGCTTAAAAGAGAAAAAGATTTCTTGGGGCATTACTGAACTGCCTTCTCAATCACCCACCCCAGCTCTAAGAGCTTGTAGCACATCTTCTGTCATTGCGACAAACTGCAAAGCCCAGAGAAATATCTAAATTCCCTCCTCATGAGAAGAAAGAAACATACTGCTTCTCCTACCCCATTGAGAAGCACTGGAAAAGAATGATGCAGAAGGATGTGCATAAAGAAGCATGTTGAAGATTTCCAATGCTCTTGCCCACAGGTACTCCTGTAGCCTAATTCTCAAGTCTTCTCTGCTGCCTTTTCTCTAATCTACAAGAGTTGAAAATCAGGAAAAAAAAAGACACTTCTTGGGATGCCTGGGTGGCTCATTTGGTTAAGTGTGATTTCAGCTCAGGTCATGAACACAGGGTCTTGGAATTGAGCCCCATGTTGGGCTCTTCACTCAGAGGGGAGTCTGTTAGAAATTCTCTCTTTCCCTTGTTCTCTCTAAAATAAGCAAATCTTTAAAAAAAGAAACTTCTCTTTCCAAAGGAACCATAAATCATCCTACTTGTTTCTCTCAAAATGCAATGGCATTGTGTCATTGCAAACAATCTCAAACATAATTTTGCTGAAGCTGCTTTCGTTGACAAATAGCCAATTATTTTAATCTTTAAAATGGGGTGTTTTGGGGCGCCTGGGTGGCTCAGTGGATTAAGCCTCTGCCTTCGGTTCAGGTCATGGTCCTGGGATCGAGCCCCACATCGGGCTCTCTGCCTGGCGGGGAGCCTGCTTCCTCCTCTCTCTCTGCCTGCCTCTCTGCCTACTTGTGATCTCTGTCTGTCAAATGAATAAATAAAATATTTTTAAAAAAATAATAAATAAAATGGGGTGTTTTCAAACACATAATCTGGATAGGAAATTATTTTTTACAACTTATAAGAATGTCTGTGATATAGCACTTGCACCGTTCTTCAGTAAAGACTAGTCTAAGAGAAGATGGACTGACAACTCTAAGCCTAGAGGCAAGAATAATCACGTAAGATCAGAAGGAAGGATTTCAGCTCAACACCATCAGTATTTACATAATTAAAAGTCATGTTGAAAGCCTTAGAAAGAAGTAAAATTTTCACTATTTTCAGATGACATGATATTATATATAGAAAACGCAAAAGACTCCACTAAAAAATGACTACAACTGATAAATGAATTCAATAAAATCTCAGGATACAAAATCAATGTGCAGAAATCTGTTGCATTTCTATATACTAATGATAAAGCAGCAAAGAGAAATTAAGAAATCAATTCCATTTACAATTGCACCCAAAGTAATAAGATTTCTAAGAATAAACCTAACTAAAGAGGTGAAAAACCTGTACTCTGAAAACTAAAAAACAATGGTGAAATAAATTAAAGACAATAAGATGGAAAGACGTTCCATGCTCATGGGTAGAAAAAACAAATATTATTAGAATGTCTATACTTTCCAAAATGATCTACACATTTAATGCAATCCTTATCAAAATTGCAACAGCATTTTTCACAGAACTAGAAGAAACTATCCTAAAATTTGTATGGAACCAAAAAAGACCTCAAGTAGCCAAAGCAATCTTGTAAAACAAAAACAAAACTGGAAGTATCACAATTCCAGACTTCAAGTTATATGACAAAGCTGTAATAATCTAAACAGTATGGTACTAGAACAAAAACAGACATATAATTCAATGGAACAGAAAAGAAAACCCAGAAATAAACCCACATTTAATGGTTAATTAATCTTTGACAAAGCAGGAAAGAATTCCAATGGGAAAAAGACAGTCTCTTCAACAAATGGTGTTGAGAAAACTGGTCAGCTACATGCACAAAAAAAAAAAAAAAAAGAAAGAAAGAAAAGAAAAGAAAGAGAAAGAAAGAAAAAAAATGAAACTGGGTCACTTTCTAATACCATACACAAAAATAAACTCAAAACAGATTAAAGTCTAGGGCGCCTGGGTGGCTCAGTGGGTTAAAGCCTCTGCCTTAGGCTCAGGTCATGATCCCAGGGTTGTGGTATCGAGCCCCACATCAGGCTCTCTACTCAGCAGGGAGTTTGCTTCTCCCTCTGTCCCTCACCCGTCTCATGCTCTTTCTCATGTGAGTGCTCTCTCTTTCTCAAATAAATAAAATCTTAAAAAAAAAAAAACAGACACATGAAAAGATGCTCGATATCACTCATCATCAGAGAATTGCAAGTCAAAACTACAATGAGCTGTCACCTCACACCTCAGAATGGCTAAAATCAACAACATAAGAAACAAATGTTGGCGAGGATGCAGAGAAAGAGGAACCCTCATGCACTGTTGGTGGGAATGCAAACTGGTGCAGCCACTGTGGAAAAATATATGGAAGGTCCTCAAAAATTTAAAAAATAGAGCTACCATATAATCCAGTAATCAAAGTACTGTCCATTTATCAAAAAAATACAGAAACACTAATTCAAAGGGATATGTGCACCCCTTATGTTTATAGCAGCATGATTTACAATAGCCAAATTATGGAAGCAGCCTAAGTGTCCATCAACTGATGAATGCATAGAGAACATGTGTGTATGTTTGTGTGTGTGTATGTGTGTGTGTGTGTGTGTGTGTGTGTGTAGACACATATTATTCATCCATAAAAAAGAATGATATTTTACCATTCACATGACATGGTTTGAGTTACAAGAATAATGCTAAGTGAAATAAGTCATCCAGAGAAAGACAAATACCATATGATTTCACTTATATGTGGAACTTAAGAAACAAAACAAATGAGCAAATTGGGGGTGGGGTTGGGGGGAGGGAGAGAGAAAGGCAATCCAAGAAACAGACTCTTAACTCTAGAGAGCAAAGTTATGGTTACCAGAGGGGAGGTGGGTGGAGGATTGGTGAAATAGGTAATGGGACTAAGGAGTGCACTTGTGATGAGCCCCGGGGGTTGTAGGAAAATGCTGAATCACTACATTGTACACCTGAAATGAATATAACACGGTATGTTAACTATACTGGAATTAACATTTTCTTAAAAAGGCATGTTGAATAAAAAAGAAGTTAAACCAGTGAATTATTTGATGAGATAATAAGAACCAGAAGCTACTTGAGTGTGAAAGTATTAATTTATTAGCTTCTTGGAATGACAGTTAATTCTTTTGTTAAGCTTTGGAGTCATATTTTTTCATCACCAAACAAAACAAAACAAATACCAAAAAAATCACTTTATATCATATATAGCCCCATTCCATCCAACAAAGAATGTGCAGTTAGTGTGGTGGTAGAGTTGTGACAAGCTTCTTTCTTCTTGTTGCTTTTTCATTTTTTATTGAGAAAGTTTTAGTGTTATGCACCTTGGAGAAGATTGCTTTGAGAAAATATGTTTGAGGACTATGAGCTTTATGAACTTGACTATCCAAATCTCCCCAGTCTTGGGAAGTTCACGGCCATTATTTCTTTAAATAAGCTTCTGCTCTCTTCCCTCTCCCTCTTCTGGGATACCAATAATTATGTTTGTTTCTTCTGATAGAATCACATAGTTCACATAGGCTTTCTTCACTTTTTTCCATTCTTTACTTCTTGTTCTCTTCTGCATGGATAATCATTTTTTTTTAAGATTTTATTTATTTATTTGTCAGAGAGAGAGAGGGAGAGAGAGCAAGCACAGGCAGACAGAATGGCAGGCAGAGGCAGAGGGAGAAGCAGGCTTCCTGATGAGCAAGGAGCCCGATGTGGGACTCGATCCCAGGACGCTGGGATCATGACCTGAGCCGAAGGCAGCTGCTTAACCAACTGAGTCACCCAGGCGTCCCCTTCATGGATAATCTTAAAGATCCTCTCTTCCATTTCCCTACCAGAAGGTCAATGGCTCATTCTCCATCCCAAATCACAAAAGGTCTGAACATTACATGAGATGTCAGTTGCATGTGTGAGCAGAACAATACTCATCACCCATGGGCTGTGGTGTGGGGAGAGCAGAGAAATAATCTTGGGCAGATATTCAAACAGAGTACTCATGTACAAGGGCAAGGCATAGAAAGAGATTCTGAAAATGAAGCCAAAGCAACAGTGACTTGGGAAGATAGATAAGAAACAAGAGATTGGGGTGGTAGTGGTTAAGGGTCAGATCCTGAAGTTAGATTGCTTGCTTTTGATCTTAGCTCTGTTTCTTGCTCACTTTGTGATCTTGACAAATTACTTAACCTCTCTGTGCCCCTTTTTTCCTCTCTGTAAAAGGAGGATGAGAGATAGTATCTACCTCAAAGACTTAAGTGAGTTAGTCATGTAAAGCACTTAGAAGAGTTTGTGGTTCACAGAAAGCCCTCCACATACTATTATTCTACCCTGGCAAATCTGCTACCAGCAGCTCTCCACATTTACTCCAATATTTTGTCTACTTAGATGCTAGTGTCAGAGCTTACGGGGGTGATTGCTTTTCCTTCCTCATAGGAAAACATACCAGGACTAAGGTTGTTGGAGGAAAGCATGAAAGTACTGTTTGTGCTTATTTGTTCTCTTGAGGACCTGCCTGACTGCAAATGGGAGATGGTCTTGTGAATACTCAATCCAGAAGAGATTTTAGTAATATAAGTCAATTCGCTCATTTATAGATGAGGACAGTGTACTCAGGGAGGTTGTATGAGCTGCCCAAAGAACAGCCATTAGGGCTAAAATGGGAGTAGAACCTAACTACTACTGTAATACTTTCCCTAACACATCATGACCTAGGGCGAGATCCGGATGATTCAACCTTCAACACAGAGGCACTGTTGCTGTGGCACAAAGCGAGGGGACAGAACGTACAATCTGAGAGAATAGCATGGGTAAGTCTCACACACACACACACACACACACACACACACACACACACACACCCCACACCACACACACACACACCCTTGTTCCCCATTCATCAGTTCAAAACCTCCAGGAATGGCCTGTCACTTGGGAACCTGAAAAACAGGAGGATTCTATAGTCTACTTCTGCTGGAGATGTGAGTTTGAGAACACAGGTGCCTCTCTGGACTCAGGGTAAGCCCAGTGAACCCCATCACCCACACTTTCAGGAAAGCTTCAGCAGCTCCAAGAATAGAACTAATGCAATTAAGAAAGGGAAACTAGGGCACCTGGGTGGCTCAGTGGATTAAGCCATTGCCTTCGGCTCAGGTCATGATCTCAGGGTCCTGGGATCGAGCCCTGCATCGGGCTCTCTGCTCAGCAGGGAGCCTGCTTCCCCCCGCCTCTCTCTCTCTCTGCCTGCCTCTCTGCCTACTTGTGATCTCTCTCTGTCAAATAAATAAATAAAATCTTTTTAAAAAATTAAAAAAAAAAAAGAAAGGGAAACTATGCAGCAAGCAGGAGACTTAAAGTCAAAACAGCCCCGCCCTTAAGGAGCCCCTGAGAGCTCCACAGTCAGAAGTCCTTCTATTTGC
Organism: Enhydra lutris kenyoni; assembly: GCF_002288905.1. Taxonomy (NCBI): domain Eukaryota; kingdom Metazoa; phylum Chordata; class Mammalia; order Carnivora; family Mustelidae; genus Enhydra; species Enhydra lutris. Next base: position 71,341,328 of record NW_019154087.1, read on the forward strand.
CGTTTCCAGTGAGGAATCCACCCTCCTACGTTCCATCAGTCGCCTTGGCTACCGCTGCATAGCAGGGCAAGGATGACCACTTTTTTTCCAGCCCTCTGAAGGTACATTATGCTTCCCTTTGGGGGCTATCAAGTGACAGAAAAATCTGAAAATACTTCTTTGCAAACTGCACTCCACAAGTGAAACTCTACAGAAAAGCACGTCAGTAGGCGCCTAGGGATGTTGTGTTTTGGAAATTTCTTAATGCCTCTGGATTTGGAGTGAGTAGATTTCATGAAAACTTGACAGATCGTCAAACCAAGATAGGGGATCAGATCTAAATTCAGAAATTGCCATCTGATTTTTAAAAACATTTGCATAGCAACAAGGGTTTCCCTTCTGGTAAAACAATTAGAGACAGGGATTAAATGTTTCAATCCAATTTTACATAACAAATTCGGCTCCGATTCTAGCTCATCAGAAGGAACCATCTTCAGCCTGCAAATGTATTTCATTTCAGGTCCTTTGGTTCAGAAGCCCACGAGGGAAATTAACAAAATCCCTGGTTATGAAAAGAGCAAATGACTGAGCACCGGCTAAATTACTACACAGTTGTAACGGGGTCTGATTTACCCAGTAACCAACGCGTGCTTCTGAAAGTAAGACCTATGTCTCTTGAGTCAAGATCCTGAAAGGTCATGATATACTTTGGTGCCCCCAAATTGGCATCTACAGATACAAGTTTACACATTTAGGAAAATTATAAGCAAAGAAATACCCTATTACTAGTTAGAACTTTGAATCAAAACTCTCAGATCTTCTCCCAACTGTGGCAAACCAGATCCATCAAATTTACACAGCCTAGACCAACTGGTTCTCAAACTTTCTGGTCTCAGAGCCTCTTCATAGTCTTCAAATTGATTCATGGCTCCAATTTTTTTTTTTTTGTTTATGTGAGTTATAATTACCTTACCAGGAATTGAGATTGAGAAAATTTTTAAATATTTATTAATTCATTTAAAAAGAATAAACTGATTATTACAATTTTATGAAATATGATTATAGCTTCTACAACAAATACAATTTGTGAGAACAGTGGCACTGTTTTCCATGTTTACAAATCTGTGTAAGTCTGGCTGGAAGACAGCTGAATTTTCATATTTGTTTCTGCACTCAATCTGTTGCAATATGTTGTTTTAGTTAAACTATATGAAAAATATTCTCACCTCAAACAGATATTTCATTGGAAACGAAAGGGATATTTAATAGTCTTTTCAGATAGTTGTGGATATTCTTGTTAACATGACAAAAAAATTCAACAAGTGTAGTTTCTCAAAGCAAAGTTAAGATCTGAAATTTTGTCAGTGAACTTGTTTATATGTTTTAAAATCCATTAAAGTCTCTCACATTTCCAATTCACTGGCACATGTTTTTGTAACATCAGGCAGTGGTCTTTTGGAAAATACCAGTTCACTCATTAATACACATCTTCCAAAGGTTGGCAAATTCCAATATTATATTGTCAAAACAATTACATTTGTTAATATTACCACTACTCTCATTAGAAATGCCCTTAAATTGGGGGAACTGTCAAGCTAACAGTGGTGGATGTTAAGTTCTTCACAACTCTAATTTTCTAGTATCTAATATTCTCTTGAGGGACTGAATTTTATCACTGGCAACAAATCTAGTCAGTTGTTTTCCTTGATGTGACCAAGGTGACAGTTACTTGCAAGAAAATGCCTATAAATAACCCAAGTCTGAGTAACCATTGTTGATCTGTCAGCCATGCTTCAAAAGTGGTGTTCCATGAAATAAAGTGGGACCTTCAGCTCATTATTCAAAGCTAATTATTCAAAGAAGTGCTTTTCATCAATCCAGTCATCTTCAGTATTCAGCAGAAGGGCTTCATGTGTATTTTGCATTTCATCACACAGGAAATAAAAAAGACATGTATTCCAGAGTCAAGACTTAATAAAATTAACATTTTTACTTTTTCACTAAAAACATTCTCTTTTTTCAAAGATTTACTTATTTATTTGAGACAGTGGGAGGGGGCAGAGGAAGAAAGGGAAACCCAAGCAGACTTCAAGCTGAATGTGGAGTCCAACACAGAGCTCTACCGGACAACCTGACCTGACCTCAGTCACGACTGGAGCTGAAACCAGGAGTCAAATGTTCAAACAACTGCACCGCCCAGGCACCCCTCACAAAGACATTCTTGAATAAAACTGGCTTTTCTTTTTCCTGAGAATGAAGAATCAGTGACTGTGAATATAATTTGGTGCCACTGTCTTAACTAGCATTAAAGCACCAGAATTGACCCACCCCTGTTTTTGTACCATTACAGCAAATACACCAACACAACAGAAGAGATAAATAGTGTCTTGGCATTATTAATTTTCATTATATTATAATGAAAATAGCCTTGACTTCACAGATTCCACTGCAAGGATTTCATGGATGGCCAAGGTTCTGTGGACCACACTTTGAAAACCACTGGTCTACACCAAAGGCAGTTCTAAGGGCTTCCCTCTGCCCCTCCTCATTTGTGTCCCACCTTTGTTGTTATGTGCCTAAAATATACAAAGTGAAATGTTTTGTGCCATAAACAAAAATGTTCCAGACTATTCTATTACCTTGCCATATGAAACGAATTTTTTAAAAATGTCAGCAATTCAGGGACGCCTGGGTGGCTCAGTTGGTTAAGCCGCTGCCTTCGGCTCAGGTCATGATCCCAGTGTCCTGGGATCGAGTCCCACATCAGGCTCCTTGTTCTGTGGGGAGCCGGCTTCTCCCTCTGCCTCTGCCTGCCACTCTGTCTGCCTGTGCTCGCTCGCTCTCTCTCTCTCTCTGACAAATAAATAAATAAAATCTAAAAAAAAAAAAAAATGTCAGCAATTCAAATGAGCAAAGAAATTCTAAAAGCAAGAAAAAAAGCCATATGGAAGAAAGAACATTTAATCTCTTGGTTCCTCTTATGAAAGAAACCCCACCCTCAAACATGATGTTCCCAGACCCTTTATTGTACAGTCAAATCCTTCCTGGGAGTGGAGTGAGGAGAAGAGAATTCTTGAGCCACCTGCCCAGAAGCTACAGCATGCAAATTACATCCACTGCATTTTTTCTTAAGGACCAAGATGCAAGGTCAACCAAGGCTGCTATTCTGCTCAGTGAGTAATCACCAACATTTCAGAAAACTCTGCCCCTAAAAAGGGATGTTCCCAATCTTTTTTCTTTGTCCTAAGAACTCAAGAACTCTAATCAATAAATGTGATACAACACATTAATAAAAGAAAGAACAAGAACCATATGATACTCTCAATAGATGCTGAAAAAGCATTGACAAAGTACAGCATCCCTTCCTGATCAAAACTCTTCAAAGCATAGGGATAGAGGGCACATACCTCGATATTATCAAAGCCATCTATGAAAAACCCACCGCAAATATCATTCTCAATGGAGAAAAGCTTTCAGTTTTTCTCCATTGAG
>NW_019154087.1:71349798-71537878 GCF_002288905.1 Enhydra lutris kenyoni
GACTGGAAGAGATTATGCTGAGTGAAATCAGTCAAGCAGAGAGAGTCAATTATCATATGGTTTCACTTATTTGTGGAGCATAAAAAATAGCATGGAGGTCAAGGGGAGTTAGAGAGGAGACGGGAGTGGGGGAAATTGGAAGGGGAGGTGACCCATGAGAGACTACAGACTCTGAAAAACAATCTGAGGGTTTTGAAGGGGTGGGGGGTGGGAGGTTGGGGGAACCAGGTGGTGGGTATTGGAGAGGGCATGGATTGCATGGAGCACTGGGTGTGGTGCAAAAACAAGGAATACTGTTATGCTGAAAATAAAATAAAATAAAAATTTTAAAAAAATTTAAAAATTTAAAAAAAAATTTTAGGCATCATGTCATTTTCCCATACATAATTTGAAAGACATTCATAAAAATATGACTATGTAACTGTGATGCCATTAGCACACCTAATTATTAATAATCATCTTTCTGTTTCATGTAATACAAGTCCATAAAAAATTTTTCCCAATTATCTCAAAAGCATCGTTTCTACATTTGAATGGTTCAAATCAGAATCCAAATAAGGTCCATTCGTTACCTTTGGTTGGTATGTCTTCTTCTTTTTTTAATGTTATGTTAGTCACCATACAATATGTCATTAGTTTTTGATGTAGTGTTCCAAGATTCACTGTTTACGTATAATACCCACTGCTCCATGCAATACCTGCCTCCTTAATACCCATCGCCAGTCCAACCCATCCCCCTGCCCCCTCTCCTTTAAAACTGTCAGTTTGTTTCTCGGAGTCCACGGTCTCTCATGGTTCATCTCCCACTCCGATTTTCCCCCCCTTCATTTTTCCCTTCCCTATAACCCTGCAATTGCATTATTGGGTATTTACCACAAAGATACAGATGTAGTGGAAAGAAGGGCCATATGCACCCCAAGGTTCATAGCAGCAATGTCTACAATAGCCAAACTGTCAAAGTAGCTGAGATGCCCTTCAACAGACAAATGGATAAAGAATATATGGTCCATATATACAATGGAATATTACTCAACCATCAGTAATGATGAATACCCAACTTTTGCATCAACATGGATGGAACTGGAGGAGATTATGTTGAGTGAAATAAGTCAAACAGAGAAAGTCAATTAGCGTATGGTTTCACTTACTTGTGGAACATAAAGGAATAGCATGGAGGCATTAGGAGAAGGAATAGTTGTTATGTCTTAAATCTTTTTCAATCTAGAGTTTTCCTTCCTTCCTCTTTTCCATGCCAGGCATGGACATGTTGCAAAGACCAAGTCAGCCATTTAGAAAATGTCCTACAGGGGCACCTGGGTGGCTCAGTCGGTTAAGCCTCCGCCTTCGGCTCAGGTCATGATCTCAGGGTCCTGGGATCGAGCCCTGCATCCGGCTCTCTGCTCGGCGGGGAGCCTGCTTCCCGCTCTCTCTCTGCCTGACTCTCTGCCTACTTGTGATCTCTATCTGTCAAATAAATAAATAAAAATAAAAATAAATTTTAAAAATCTCTGGTTTTTTTATAGTCAATGTTTTCAACCAATTACATTCATTATCTTTTCAAATATTCAAATGGTTCCATCTTTGATTAATGGGAACCCCTTCTGGAAGCCCTATGTCTTTTGAACATGCATTGTTTTTAGTCCTCTATGACTTCCTTATTTTCTAGCATAATGCAGTGTTCCAGGGTTGTGGAATACCTTTCCTTCCCCATACCTGGGTACAATGATTCCTCCAGGATCACTGACTTTTCCAGTAGGGATAGTGTTATGAGGTCAAAATCTCAGTCATTGCACTGTCATTTCTCTTAAAACTTTACAGTGATCAAATCTATAAAAGGTATAATTGAATGTAAAAAATGTAATAGAAATTAAAATTTAAAAATTGAAATTTAAAAAAATTTGAATGTTCATACTAATATTTCCTATTCAGATGTTATAGATTTTTTTCACATACCCTTTTTCATATCTGTACCTCCTTTATCTTACACTGAATGTTACCATCAAACATTCTAAACATAATTACCTATTTTCATTCTCTTTCAATATGCATAAGAGATTAAAAATAATAATTCCAATATTACCACTAACAAACATGGAATGGAATTCAATATATTATAGCTCCTTTATGTCTCCTTACTATACACACTCTAAGAACATAGAGTGACAATACTAACCTTTAAAATTACATAAAATCTTTCTTTTTCTGTGTTTTTCTTTTAATTATGTGTTTAGGTTGATTTTAGCTTCTTTTCCTTTCCATGGGTGACCGTTTAAATCAGTGTTCTCTATGAGCTCCTGGACTGCAGTTGAGAGGAGCGGTAGCCTCTTCATGGCACATTCAATGTCCACAGCCAGGACCAAGATCTGTAGGTCTATTGCCTGACACATGGATGGGCAAGGTGGCAGAACTAAAACCAAACAGGACTGTAGCTGAGTCCTCAGGGATATGGTGCTGTTTTCAGGTCTAGAGCTAGGACCTGGGTCAGCAAATCCACCTCCTAGGTGCAGGCATGTGTTTTCAAAATGTTTCTCCTCATTCTTAGACCAAGGCTTTGCATCTCCTACCTGGATCCCACAGCTCCCAGAAAAGCACTTTTGTCCATGGATGGATGTTAGATTGATGTTTTTGAGAGGGAGATATGAGCAAGGGATGTCTTTTTCTGCCATCCTGCTGTTGTCACTCCTGGATGTGCCATTTCTCTTTTATTGAACTAGTCTTCTCTGCTTTTGGTATTAAATATTGTTTCACTGTGCAACTGTGTGCATTGGTTATTTTACAGCTTTTCCCTATGTATCTTTGGGATAGACTCTCAGAAGTGGAATTGCAGAGTAAAAATATCAATGTCTGCTACCTTGCTAGGTGCTCCTCCTTAGGAATTGTACCATTTTGCATTCCCATCAGCAATTAATAGACTGCCCATTTCCCTGTAGCTTACCGACAAATCATGTTGTGAAACTTTGGAATCTTTAGATCTTACTAATAAGTGGCTTCTCATTGTAGTTTTAGTTCTTGCTTTGTATAGCAGTAAGGTTGAATATATTTTTTCATATGTTAAAAGACCATTTTCATTTATTCTTCTATAAATTGTCTGGATATATCTTTTGATGATTTTGCAGAAGCTCTTTTAAAATATTCTAACTTCTATTTTGGTTCCATTAGCCCCCAAATTGTACTCTACCCTGGACTAAGAAATCCATCTACAAGCTATTTCCATTCTCAAGGTTTGTCACTATTTTGCCCAACAAAGAACAATAGAGAAGCTTGTAAAAACTACACCATTGAAGTCAAAACTACAACGTCAGCAGTATAAAATGCCCATTCTATTAAATTGTACCTTCATAGCATCTCTATGAAGAGAATATTACAATTACCTCCATAATAAGTTCAGGAAATTAAATTTTAGAAATATTATGTAACACGTCTAAGATTACACAGTTAATAAAGGACAGAGCCAGGACTCAATTTCACTTCTATTTTGTGCCAAATCCTATACTCTTTGTTACTAGGCCTGGCTTTGTATCATCTGCTTTATTATTGTTTTAAACTCCACTTTCTAGTTCCATTGTTTTTAACCTTTTAAAATATTTTATGTCTAGTTTCCCAACTATATTATACACTATGTAAGGTGGTATTTTATATGTAATTGTTTCATTCCATCTATTAAGTTTAAACTGTGCATAAACCATAAACGTATGCTTTCTTATAGATAGATAGTAACATTCTGTTCTTGTAAATCCCTCTGTCTATATTACTAGTAAATGGTGTGTGCATAGAATGGTGAGTAAACAAGATAGTTCTGGAGAATTAAGAATTGCAGTAAGACTACAGAAGGGCTGGCTGATCAACATTACTCTGTTATTGGGAATGAGTTTCAAAACATTGGGTTAATCACATATCCCAGGAGTGCGGTTGACAGTTCAAACTAGATCACACAATTCAAATGAGATGGAGCCTCTGAAAAACCACACCACTTTTGAGAATGCATAAAAAGGAGAGGGCAAACTGAGGTAATAACTCTGTGATCACCCTGTGAGTATTAGAGTAAATGAGGGGAGGAATATCATTGCAGGAGAGCGTCAGAGAATGAAAAAAAGGAGAGGACAAGCGTGTGTTGTTTATCTCACTGAATCTAGGCCCAACTGGAAATGGTTACAAGCGCCATCAAGATGCAAGGGTCCAGAATGGGTAAAAGTGAAAGTCATTTCTGAACTAACGAAGATCATAATCATAAGATACAGATATGGTATACACAATGTCACCTACATGTAAGTGAACTTCTTACCTTTGAAGGGATGGGGTGCTCAAAAATACCATTTTACTCAACTCTGAAAACTAACAAGACATTTCAAAAATTTAAAATAGGCAGGTAAATTCTATTAAAAATAAAATCCAACTATAAATTTACTTAAGAGTAAATTTATAGTTTACATGTGGAACATAATGGTGTATAGTTTACATGTGAAACATAATGGTGTGAAAAGTGTAAAAGTTAAGAGTCTGGCAAAGGTCAGATTGTGCAAGAAAAGCCAAAAGAAAACAAAGATTGCATATTAATATCAGAGTTGAATATAATGTAAACAGCACTAAATGAACCAAGAATGCCACTTGAAATTAGTAAAAGGTATAAATCACAGTGAACACATGTCATGAGTGTTGTGTGCTGAACACGTCATCTGCCACTATTCTCTCCCTAGCTCCCTCTGCTCCAAGCACACTGGAGGACTTCTTTTGAACACACCAGGCATGCTCCTGCCTCAGGGCCTTTGCACTTCCTATTCCTTCTTCATGGAATGCTTTTTCCTCAGACAGCTACAAGGTGGGTTCCTTCACCTCCTTCAGATCTTTGCTCAGCTATCACTAGATAGTGAGGCCTTCACTGGACACCATATTCAAAATTGCAACCTTCCCCCTGACTACAGCTTGTCTTTCTTCCCTACTTTAATTTTCTTTATTATCCATATCCCTACCTAACATGCTATTTGTTTTACTTATTTATCTTGCTTATTGTATGTCTCCTTCTACTAAAATACAAGGCCCAAGACAGCAGGGATTCTTATCTATGTCGTTATTAGTAGAGTTCTTCACTTGCTAGATACTCAGTAAAGAATGAATGAAGGGATGAATGAATGACTTAGTAAATTATATTACATTAGACATGCAAACAGAAATTTGTAGAAAACAGTAGTATGGGGCAATTTAACATAACAAAAAGATAGAAACAGAAAAAGATCACAGAGACTAAGTAATAAAATTGATAAGGCTGATTTAATCGCTATACAGATATTCCTTGACTTATGATGGGGTTACATCCTGATAAACCCATTTGTAACCTGAAAATACCAAAAGTCAAAATGCTTTTAATATATCTAACCTACCAAACATCACAGTTTAGCCTAGCCTACTTTAAACGTGCCCAGAACTGGGGCGCCCAGGTAGCTCAGGTCATGATCCCAAGGTCCTAGGATCAAGCCCAGCATCGGGTACCCTGCTCGGTGGGAAGCCTGTTTCTCCCTCTCCCTCTGCTTGTGTTCCCTCTCTCTCTATCTGTCTCTCTGTCAAATAAATAAATAAAATCTTTAAAAAAAAAAAAGAAGAACATGTTCAGAACACTTCCAGTAGCTTACAAGTTGGGCAAAATCATCTAACAAAAAGTCTATTTTATAATAAGGTATTGAATAGTGCATATAATTTATTGAGTACCATACTGGAAGTGAAAAAGAAGATCTCTGCATGGGTACAGAATGTGCTAAGTGCACAGTTGTTTACCCTCATGGTAGCGTGGCTGACTGGAAGCTGTAGCCCAGTATCAGGACAGAGTATCACACCACATACCACTGGCCCAGGAAAAGATCAAAACTCAGACTTTGAAGTACAGTTTGTACTGAATATGAATCACTTTTGCACCATTATAAAGTCAAAGAAATCATAAACCAAAGCATCGTAAGTCTGGGACAGTCTGTGCTGAGTAGCAAACTTCAACAATGTAATGGAAACTCTCCTTTGTCTTCAAACAACCATGAAACATATTAACTGGTCATATATGGAGCCCCAAAATAATTTCAAGAAATTCAAAAAAGAAGACTTTTCACAAGATGTAGTTGTAAAAGTATTGTAATAAAAAGGTAAATTAAAAACCAGTATCTATTATGTATTTCCATTTATATGAAAAGCCCAGAATAGGAAAATTCATTGAGATTGTAGATTAGTGCCTAGGCTGGGAGGAGAGAGAAATGGGGAAACACTGATAATGGGTATTGAGTTTCACTTGAGGTAATAAAAATATTCTATGATTAGTAGTGATGGATACACAAATTTGTGAATAAACCAGTTGTTGTAACTGTACATTGTAAAAGGCTACACTTGATATTATGTGAATTATATCTCAATAAAGCTTTTATTTAAAAAAATATAAATAATTGACTCTCTCAATTACATGGTTTCACCATTTCTGGAGCATAAGAAATAACATGGAAGACATGGGGAGATGGAAAGGAGAAGGGAGTTGGGGGAAATTGGAGGGGGAGATGAACCATGAGAGACTGTGGACTCTGAAAAATAATCTGAGGGTTTTGGAGGGGCGGGGATGGGAGGTTGGGTGAGCCAGGTTGTGGGTATTATGGAGGGCACGTATTGCATGGAACACTGGGAGTGATACAAAAACAATGAATTCTGGAACACTGAAAAGAAATTTAAAAATAAATAAAATTTTTTAAAAATATATATAAATAAAAATATCCTCTCACAAATAATTACTGGATCAGGGGCACCTGGGTGGCTCAGTTGCTTAAGTTGCTCAGTTGCCTTTGGCTCAGGTCATGATCCCAGAGCTCTGGGATCAAATCCTGAGTAGGGCTCCCTGCTCAGCAGGAAATCTGCTTGTCCCTCTTCTACTCTCCCTGCTTGTGCTCTCTTTCCCTCTCTCCCTCTCTCTCTTTCTCTCTCTGTCAAATAAATAAATAAAATATTTTAAAAAATAATTACTGTATCAAAGAATATATCAAAACTATAATTACCAATTATTTACCAAACACAGCAATGAGAACATGACTTATCAAAACTAATGAGTTTCCACCAAAGACATACTGCTACAAAATAGTAATATTTTCATTACTAAACAAAAGAAAATGAAAATAAAATAACTGAAAATTCAATTCAGCAAGTTAGAAAATGGAACACAAAACAAATCTCAATAAGGCAAAATGATTTGCATTTCTCTGATGATGAGTGATGACGAGCATCTTTTCATGTGTCTGTTGGCCGTCTGTATGTCTTCTTTGGAAAAATGTCTATTCCTGTCTTCTGCCCATTTTTTAATTGGATTACTAAAACTAATGAGATATCACCTCACACCTGTCTGAATGGCTAAAATCAATGACACAAGAAACAACAGGTGTTGTCGAAGATGTGGAGAAAAAGGAACCCTTGTGCACTGTTGTTGGGAAGCAAACTGGTGCTGCCATTCTGAAAACAATATGGAAGTTCCTCAAAAAGTTAAAATCAGGGGCACCTGGATGGCTCAGTGGGTTAAGCCTCTGCCTTCGGCTCAGGTCATGATCCCGGGGTCCTGGGATCAAGCCCCGCATCGGGATCTCTGCTCAGCAGGGAGCCTGCTTCCCCCTCTCCCTCTGCCTGCCTCTCTGCCTACTTGTGATCTCTCGCTGCATCAAATAAATAAATAAAAATCTTTAAAAAAAAAAAGATAAAAAAGTTAAAAGTAGAACTACTCTACAGCCCAGCAATTGCACTACTAAATATTTATCCAGAGAATACAAAAATACTGATTCAAAAGGATACATGAATACTGATGTTTATAGCAGCATTATCAACAACAGCTGAATTATGGAAACAACCCAAAAGTCCATTGACTGATGAATGCATAAAGAAGATGTGGCACATACATACAATGGAATACTATTCAGTCATAAAAAAGAATGAAATCTTGCCATTTGCAATGACATGGATAGAGTTAGAGTGTATTATGCTAACCAAAATAACTTAGAGAAAGAAAAATACCATATAATTTCCCTCTTATGTGCAATTTAAAAAACAATACAAACAAGCAAAGGGAAAAAATAAGACAGAGGTAAACCAGGATTAAAAAAAAATCTCTTAACTAGAGAGAACAAACTGGTGGTTATCAGAGGGGAGGTAACTGGGGGAATGGGTGACTAGGGGATGGGGATTAAGGAGTACACTTGTGATGCACTGGGTGTTGTATGGAAGTGTTGGATCATTATATTGTATACTTGAAACTAATACAACACTTTATGTTAACTAACTGGAATTTGAATAAGAACTTTAAAAAATAAGGCAAGATGAAGTTGATAAGTATAAAATGAGAATTACTAAATTAGTTAGAATAAGTGTATATAAATAAATCAAGAGCTGATTCTTTGAAAAAGAAAACAATATAAAAATGTTTTTGGCAAGTCCATTCAAGATAAATATTAAAAACAAAAAAGATCCACAAATATAAAACCTAGGAAGCAGAAAGTCGATGTATCCATAGAGGAAAACTGAACACTATAATAAAATATAAGACTCAATGCTTTTGTTTGTTAATGTTTACTGAGTCTTTCTATTGCCACTTTGCTTCCTTGCCTCACTCAGTTCTCTCAGTGGCCCAGTGGCATTGCAGATGGGATTGGAAAGGCTAGAGATTCACTAGGGGAAAAGACCTGTAGAGAAAAATGAGGAATAAGTTGTAAAAGGCTAGGAACCATGAGAGACTATGGACTCTGAAAAACAATCTGAGGGTTTTGAAGGGGCGGGGGGGTGGGAGGTTGGGGGAACCAGGTGGTGGGTATTGGAGAGGGCATGAATTGCATGGAGCACTGGGTGTGGTGCAAAAACAAGGAATACTGTTACGCTGAAAAGAAATTAAAAAAAAAAAAAGGCTAGGAAAGTGGTAGGGTCAGACGGTAGAGATGAACAGAGAGCCAAGGAAGGAAAGAAGTCTGGGTAGAATGAGTCTTAGACTTCCTTATTTTTAATTCAATTAATTAACATACAGTGCATTATTAGTTTCAGAGGTAGAGGTCAGTGATTCATCAGTCTTACATAACACCCAGTGCTCATTACATCAAACGCCCTTCTTAATGTCTATCACCCAGTTACCCCATCCTCCCAGCCCCCTCCCCTCCAGCAACCCTCAGTTTGTTTCCTATGATTAAGAGTCTCTTATGCTTTGTCTCCCTCTCTGATGCAGTAGGTTCTAAGAAAGTCTGAGCAATGTTGATAGGGAGTCTTCAAGGGAAAGAAGGGGACCCATCAGAGGAACCCCATTCATCTCAGGAACCAGACCATTTTAGTATCCCTCCTGCCTCAGTCACTGCTGTCAGAGTGACACCAGTGGATTCAGAGCACAGCAGCTGGTCCACTGGCAGATTACCCTCCCTTTCCACCCCAGCAAGGGATCTGAGAAGAACATTTTTGTGGTTGCCACGGATTCTCATAGACAATTTGACAAAATTGAACATCTTTTCTTGATTCTATTAAACTTTCATTGATCTGGAATGTGGTTATTTCTTTAAAATATGATAGATATATTTATGTATTTCTCAATCATATGACTGATAATTATACTTAATGTTGAAATAATGGAGGCACTTTGGCTAAAGTCTGGGTAAGGATGCCCATATAATTGTTTTTAGTTAGTATTTTTTCTGAGGTTCTAGCTAGTGCAATGTACAAGAAAAAAAAGAGTATGATGTGTGTATGTATATATAGATAGAAGCAGGGAACAACCATCATTACTGTAAGTGATGTGATTGCCTAACTGAAAACACTTTCCTCTCTCACCAAAGTAACTAAACATACTTAAGAATTAGTGAGAGTTCATGTTCAATTACAAAACAAAATATTTTTCCCAAATATTTCCAAAAATATTAGCAATAACAAGCTAGAAATAACAAGCAAAAATATAAACTATCCAAGCATTACATTAACAGAATATCAATAAACCAGTCTGAGTAAGATTACAAAACTTTACCGAGGGACATAAAAGAGATTTGAATAACTAGAGAAAAACAGCTATACTATCGCTAGATGAAAATATTTAATGAGTCCAGATTTCAGTTCTCCCCATTTTGGACTATTCATTTTACCAGACCAAATTCCAGTAAAATCTCCAATATAATTTTTAGGAAATTGCAGACTTGTTTCTAAATTATTTTTTCTGGCAAAAACAAAAAAACAAGAAACAACATCATGGATTGGCCATAATAAATTTGAACCAAAAACATTATTCTATATTTATTCTATTCAATTTTAAAGTATAAAAGTTAACACCTATGAAAATATTGCTGGAACAAGCATAAAAACATAGATTAATGGGAGAGAAAATGAAATCCCAGAACAGCGATAGATGATCAGGAATGTATCATGTGTTAAAGACATTTCAGAACATTCAATAGGGAAGAAATGGATAATGCAAAAATAGTATATAAACAACTGGTTGGAAACAACTTAAAATTAGAGCCTTACCTCAATCCATACATCCAAATGAATTCCAGATGCTGTAGTTAAATGTAGGGCAGGAAATAAAATCCAAAAGATTCAGGAAAAAAAAACAGATAAATATTTATATAACGTTGTGGTCAGGGAAAACTTTCTAAACATTAAACCAAAGGCAGAGACTTTAAAGAAAAAAAAATTAACTAAATAAAAATTTAAAATATCTGTGCATTAGGAAACAATGAAAGAAAAACAAAAAATATATAATAAATTAAGAGAAATATATTTTAAAGATTTCAAAGATAAAATGGACTTGAAATATTAAGAACAAGTGTAAATTAATTAAAAGAAAATTGTTATTAGCAGGCAATTCACAAAATAGGAACTATGATGCCAAAAAACCCTTTTTCTTAACCCTTAAGGTGCTCAATTTCACTAATAGTGAAAGAAATACGAATTAAACTGAGAAGTACAATTACTGGAATCTATTTGAGAGGATGGTTCTATCTTGGGATGGTCAGGTTAGAGAGAAGGACTCATACAACAGTAGTGTGAGGGTAAAGTGGGTTAATTTTTATGCAAAGTAGTTTGGCAGTACATTTTAATAGTCCTAAATTTTTACACTTTCTTTGAGCTAACAGTTCTTTTTCCAGGAATTTATCCTAAGGGATTAATCATGAACGCATGCAAAAAAAACTCTGCCCTTATAAGTAAACATACCATTTTTGGCCTTAAAAAACAGAAGAGCTAGTTATTTTACAGGGAAAAAAAAATGAGTTTATTCAGGAATAACACAGGAATTGCAATTTGAAATTTACAAGCTATGGCAAAGATAGGCAAGCCCAGAAAACAAAAGTTAGGAACACTACTTTATAGAAAATAGAGGAGAAAGTTGTGAGAGGCGGCTCTGAATGCAAGTCTAGTAGAAGAAAGCAAGAGTTCAGGGCAGTGATGACTTCTCATTGGCTGAGTTGTGTCACTTCCTCATTGGCTGGGCTGCTGCTGGGCAAGAAGAAAATCTTCCTTCCTCCTACCCCAGTAATACAGTGAACTTCTTCTGCCTGGAAACTCCAGGTAATCTGCCAGGGAAAGTTCATGCATGAGAGCTCCAACTTTAGGGCTTCCCGGCTCCATTCTAAACAAGCTTTTCCTTTATTAATTTTTACACCATCAGTGTTTTTGTATCAGATATAAATTAATAAATCTATACACACATTTTTATTGTTTAACAATATTCCCTGAAAGACTATCAGGTGACAGACACTGTGCTAGGTGTTAGGTGTAATTTTAAATGTACATACATGTTTAAAAAAATAAAACAACCAAAATGTTCATTGTTAATCTAACAACCAAAATGTTCAAAATAAAACAACCAAAACTTAATTGAAAATAGTTAAATTAGTCACAAGGGATGCCTAAAACAGAATATTAATACAGTCATGAAAATTTTTTGTTGAAGAAGAAAACTTGATGACATGGAAAGATTTTAATGATACATTTTCAAATGGAAGAAGCAAATTACACAGTAGCATATGCTGAGTGATCCACTTTTAAAAATATATATCCAAAGATAAGTATGTATGCATAGAACAAAGATTGCAAAGACATGCAATAAATGTTAATAGTTTTAATCTGAGTGGCAGATAATTTTTAGTTACTTTTGGTTATTTTTACTTGCCAGATTTCATGGAATAAATGTCACTTTTCTAAAAAGTCCAGAAAAGTCACTTTAAAAATTTTTATTCGATTGAAAAATCTTTTTACTCCCTGTGACAAGAATAGTCTCACAGCAGGATGAAAAAGAACAAAATCTACTGCTTGCCCAAACTGATTTCTGTTTGAATATGGAATTAAGAACATTTTTTCTCTTGGAAAACAGACATTTTCCAAAAATGGGATGTCCAGTCTCCAGGTCTTTTTGTGTAACCCTCATCTCCCCGACTCCTCCCATATTTTTGAACACTTGCATTTCCATTAGATTTATCTTTGGCTCCCTGTGTTCCAAGCATAATGAGTGTTGTCCACAATTCTGTCTGACATCCATGCTTGTAAATTGCAACTTTCCAAGGAAATTAAACACCACGCACCCTACACCCACCCTCTGAAGCTCATTTTCTGTAGTTCTGAACCCCAAGGTTCTCTTAGTCCCATGAAGCTATTATTAAGTTTCTGAGACTCCTGAAAAGTATTTCCTCTGCCAGTTGCCTCTCCCTGGAGCCTTCCTGCATTCTCCAGAGCTTTGAAAGCCTTCTCTTTTGTTACTTCAGTACCCACATCCAGGAAGGATACCTTTTACCCAGCTGCAGCCGTATTTACCTTTATTTCCCCTAGAGTATCATGTCAGTGCCTTAAAACAACATAACAGTTTGGGTAAAGGACCAATACCAACAAATCAAAACTCTTCATATCAAAATTCTACATGCTTAGAAGTGACCCCACCATAGAATTTAGAGGATTAATCAGTACTGAGTCTCACATCCTAGGATGGTCGATTCAGACTCACAATTATGCTTGCACCTTGAAGTTTTGGAGTGAACCTATTTTTCACGTATTCATTCAATAGATGTTTATTTGCATTTACTGTGACTATGTGCTATGCTAGGCACTGGATATACACAGCTAAAAATGATAAATAATAAAAAATAACAAATAAAAAATGATTTATAATGATAAAATAATAATAAAACAAAGAATAATAAAAATTTAAAAAAAATAAATGAGGTCCCTGTTTTGCAGAATGCATAATCGATTAAAGGAGATAGGATAAATTCTCAAAATTGTTTTATCTATAATGCTAATATGGCTAATGGGATAATAAAACAAAGTAGCAAAAGGAATCTATTTAGATAGAGATATAGAGGATGCTTCTTTGAAGATTTACCATTTGGATCAAGACCTGAAATATAGAGAAGAATATTCTGTGACCAGGAGCTGATGTTGGCCAGTGCACACATGGTCATTTGACACCCATTCTGATTGTTTGCAGTCCATGCCAGATTGGAGGGCCTCTGCCCTATTAAATGTCAAAAATGTTTTAATATCATTTCTGGACACAAGCATGGATGTCAGACAGAACTGCAGACAATACTCATTATGCTTCAGGCATGAGCAAAAATTCTACAACAGAAGACTAGTCCACATGTTTGAGAAATTGATGAGCAGCCATTAGGATGGCTATTGAATGAGTGGGGTAATAAAGCTGGGTAAGAAAATTTGCTGGGGCAAGACCATGGCAAAGACTACAATTGTCTTCCATGTTCAATGGGAAGCTACGAGAGAGTTTAAACTCAAGAGGATGGCACAATATGCTTTAAGGTTTGTTAAAGGTGCCTGTGGCTACTAGATGAAGAATGAAAGGGAGGCAGGTCAGAAAACCATCAACTGATTGCAGTGTGTCTAATAGTTTAGCTGGGATATGCAGGAGAGAGGAGGTTGGCAGTGGGAGAGAAGAAAACTGAAAGTAGTGCACATGGACATCTGGAATACAGACCATAGAACTTGCTTGTGTACCTGCTGAGGACATGAGAGGAATCCATTTTTCATCCACATTTCTGGCTCGAGATTCTCATGGAGGATGTTTCTTTTTACACACTGAGTTGAGGGAGCCTTAGGAAGGCTGCAAAGTTAGGAAGATGGGGAGAGAATGTAGTGTTTAATCTGTAATGGGTTAAATTTGAGGCATATGTGACATACAGTCAAGAGCAGATAAAAAGCCAAGGTGACTGGTGAACCCCGGAGTCTCTACATAACGTTCAGTGTATTCAACAGGGTCTATCCTCCCTGTCTCAAGGGGGCATGAAGGATTCCCAGCTCCACATGAGCTCCAGACAGCACTCTCTGCCTTCATTCTTTTTTTTTTTAATTTAAATCCAATTAGCCAACATAGAGTACATCGTTAGTTTCAGATGCCGAGTTCAGTCATTCATCAGTTGCATATCACACGGTCATTCTTTTCTCAAAGGTTGTTCTCATCAGTTGGTGTTTATTTTCTGGAATATGTCTTCATGCGTCTTCACTTTCTGGAGAACAGTTTCATCGTGTGGGAATCTACGTTGCTATTGCATTTTCAGCATTGATGTGTTATTTTATCTTCCAACATCCCTCATTCCTGCCGGGAGGTTTTCATCAGATTTCCTATGATGTGTCTTCCTGTGGTTTTCTTTGCGTCTATCCCGCTTACAATTTAATTTTTGAATCAATGGATTGATAATTTATTTCCGCTTGGGAAGATGGTTTAGCCTTGAGATCTTGCACTATTGTTTCCACCTCATTTTTTCTATGTCTGCCTTCTTAGATTCCAAAAGATGCATGTTAGAACTTTTGCTACAGCCCTATATCTCTTACACCCTTTTATCTATTTTCCACCCTTTTTTCTATTTGCATAGCTGTTTTTTACAATTTATCTTCCAGTTTACTAAGTCTCTCTTTATCTGTATATAATGTGATGTTAAACAATCGAGTTATTAATATTTTATTTATACATTTTCTACTTATTCCTTTTGTATAGTTTTCAGTTCCCAGAAAATTCAAAGCCTTTTTTCATAAAACTCCTTGAATATAATCAAGATGGTTATTTAACTTTCTGTGCCTGTTAACTTTATTATCTGGAACCCTATGGTCTGTTTCTGTTGTCTGTTTCTTAATCTTGGATTCTTATCATGTTGTCTTGTGTCCTTATAGGACTAGTAAGACTAGCTATTCTTTTATTATTTACCAGACATCTGGACTTTTGGATATCAGTATATTCCTCAGTATCTTATTTGCCATTGCTTCTTTCAAGCAACTAGGGTCACCAGCAATTCTGGATCATTTGAAGACAATTTCACTGATGGAATCATTTGAAGCTGAAGCTGAACTTTAGCCCAGCAAATGCAAACTTGTTTCTGATTTGTCAATATTTCTAATGCATAGCTGTTTGAAGTCTCAATACAAATAATGTTTTCTGGGAGCCCTGCATTTAATATATAATAAATTCTGATTCTTATCTCCCTAGGTACTGGAGGCTATGAAAAGCTCTGTTCGGTTTCTCTGACACAAAGCCACCTCTTCTGAAATTCACAGATTCCCTAAAAGAAGAAAACCCACAGATGTTCACCTCTGTAGATTTTCTTCTTTTCCCGGATTTTAACTGTATTGTTTCTCACTGCTTTCATAATAGTGCTGTTCCTGTCTTTTATATCATTCCTGATTATCTGTCCACTTGTTCTATCAACTTCGAGTGGGGATGAAAACATTCAACATATCTGAAATGTTTATTGACATCCCTGAAGAAGGAAGCCTAAACATATCTGTATATTAAGATGCTTGAAGTTGTTGCATAATTTACTAGTAATCTGTTCTTTTGCTTTTAAGTTTTTTGTCTTTTGTGTGCTTAATTTCAGATGGTGCTATTCTATGACTTCTAGTTCTCTAATCTTTTCTTTTTCAGTGTTTAATTCCAGTGGATTTTTCATCACAGAAATTCTATCTTTCATCTTAGACATTGTATTTTCATTTCCATGTGTTTGATTTCTGCTTTTTTTATATTTTTCATATCTCTACTTAATGTAATCCATTTTTCTCTACATTTTTCAACGTATGGAATATGGTTTAATAACTGTCTTATTATCCTTATCTACTAATTCTATCATCTCTGTCACTCCTTGGTCTTTTTCTATGGATTGTCTTTTCTCCTTTCCCGATTTTCATACCTAGTACTTTTTTCTTATATGTTAATTATTGTGAATTTTATCCTGTTGCATGCTGGATATTTTTGTATTCCTATAACTATTCTTTTTTTTTTTTGAAGACTTTACTTACTTTTTTAAATTTTTTATTTTTTTATTAACATATAATGTATTATTAGCCCCAGAGGTACAAGTCTGTGAATTGCCAGGTTTACACACTTCACAGCACTCACCATAGCACATACCTTCCCCAATGTCCATAACCCAGCCACCCCTATAAATATTCTTGATCTTTATTTTGGCATATAGTCAGGTTACTTGGAAATAGTTAGATTTTTTTCAAGACTTGATATTAAACTTTGTTATGTGGGATCAGAGCAGTCTCTTGTCTGGGGCTGATTTTGTCTCACTATTAAGGCAATATTTTCCTGGGTATTTGACGGGATACCCAATGAATTACAAGGGTTTCCACTCTGGCTGGTGAGAACATGAACTATTCTCAGATGTTTAGGAGTCCAAAGAGTATCATTGTATTCCTTTGGATTGGATATTTTCCCAGTGTTGGATAGTGTCTTCACATGCATACGCAGATCAATAGTTGACTTACTATCCAAAACGGACTTATTGAAGCTCTCTCTATACATATCCCTCCCTCTAGTACTCAGCAATGCAAACCTAGCTGACTAAGCATATTCATCTCCCTCACTCTCTCACTAACCTAGAGAGACCTCTGGGCTCTGACTTTTTCCTCTCTACCCTGCAGTCTGGAAACTCTCCTCGGTCCGGGGAAATTGTCAGGATCATTTATCTTTCCCCTTACTGTCTCGGGATCCACTGTCTTGTATTGCCTGGTTTCCAATGCCTAAAAATCCCTGTTTCATATATTTTGTCCAATTTTTTAGTTGTCTCAAGACTGAAGGATAAATCTGATCTATATTACTCCATCTTGACCAAAAGTGGAAGTCTTCACGATTCCATTAGTTCTCCAGTGTCTTTGTGGATATATTTTTACGGAAGTATTCTAATTGTTTCCATTGTGAAGGTTCACCCTGGCTTTAAATTCCCCTGTTTCACTCACCATGATACTATTCTCCCCTTGTTCTTCTTATTAAGTGTAACTTCCTGGTTTCTGCCAGAGCTTAAACCCATTAATTCTCATAAACTTGCTTTTATCTATTTATTTCTTTGTGAGTTTTATAGCCAAGAATTTTATCAATCCCATGGTTCCTCTCTCTGATAGCTCTTAGCCCTTAACATCTACGAAAATGGCAATCACATTTATCCTCTTAAACTCCAGCCTTTGATTTTCTCAGTGTCTCACTTTTCCCTATACTATCAAACTAACTTTTAAACATGTGGGATTTGGGGGCACCTGGGAAACCCTGTTGGTTAAGTGTCTGCCTTTGGCTCAGGTCATGATCTCAGGGTCCTGGGGTCAAGCTCTACATGGGGCTCTCTGCTCAGCAGGGAGCCTGCTTCTCCCCATCCCTCTCCCTTTGTGCTTTCTCTCTCTCTCTCCCTCTCTCTCTCACACACACACACACACACACACACACACACACAAATAATTAAATAAAATATATTTTTTTAAAATATAGGTGTTTTTCAGGGAAAGAGGGGCAGAGGTAGAGGGAGAGAGAAAATTTATAGCAGGCTCCATGCCCAGCTCGAGCACAGTACAGGGCTCAATCTCATAACCCTGAGATCACAGTCTGAGCAAAATCAAGAGTCAAACACTTTACTGACTAAGCCACATGGGCACCCATAAACATATTTTATTAAAATAATTTGTTACACCAATAATCTAATTTCTTTATGTGACATATCTGATTTTTATCTACTTTTTAATTCACTTTTATATCCCTATTATTATAAGTATTATTAACCCTATAACCTGAATTACCATCACAAAATCCCAGGAAATCTCCTAATTCCCAATTCCATGACACTGTACCCTCAACTGGAGACCATCTGAGGGAGAGAATAAAATGTATCATTTTACTAATATCAGATAACAGTTTGAGAGCATCACTTAATGCATAAATCATGATCACTCATTTGAGATATCATATTATTTACAGTTATTGTCCAAGTTTTGGTTATCTATGTGATTCTTCTTCCCAGTGATCAGACCCATACTGCTTTGATAGCAGGCCCCTCAGTCTGCTAAATTCTTTCCTCAAATAATAGTTCTTGTATGAGGCAAAGAGAACCATGAACTTAGTTCTGAACTAGCATTCTTCATAGCTACATACATCTACTAGGATAGTAAAACATGTGTATTTATATCTGTGAGGATATTTTTAAAAAGGTAATCCATGTTGGGACTTCGGCTAAAACACTTTTTATATTTCCGTATCATACTGAGTTAATTTGGACCACATTTGGGAAAATTATTTTTTACCTAATTAATAGACCTAAATAGACTGCCTCAAGACTCCCTTCCTCTGGGCACCACGTTGGTTGCTACTTTGCCTTGCAAGAGATAGAGGGGGTCATTGAGTATTGTCTTTTTAAAAGTGGGAAGTGGTACCAGGCCATCTTACATTAGCCAAATTAGAGAAGAATGACAAAGAAAAACAGTCTTCCACAAAGAGGGGAAATGGACTCAAGAAAAACAAGTAGGAGCAATTTTTGACTTCGTGATTTTCCCCCTCCAAAAGCATCAAGTCCTTACTCAGAGGCTCAAGTGTGTCCGTTTGCTCCTGATGAGGCTTCTAGCTTTCAGTAAGAGAAGAAGGGTAGATAGCCAAGATATAGAAGCAACTGTAAGTATGGATGAATGGATATGGAAAAGATATGGGACACACACACAGAAAAATATTATGCCCCAAAAAGGGATGAGGTCTTGCCACATGAAAAACACGGGTGAACCTAGACGGTGTTATGCCAAGTGAAATAAGTCAGACCGAGAGAGACAAATACCATGTGGTTTCACTCATATGTGGAATCTAAAAATCAACACATGAATAAACAAGCAAAAAACAGAATCAGATTTATAAATACAAAGAACTGATAGTTGTCAGAGGGGAGTAGGTGGGGGGGGCGGGCAAAATGGGTGAAGGGAAGTGAGAGATACAGGCTTCCAGTTACAGAATAAATTTAACTCACAGGAATAAAAGGCACAGGATAGGGAATATGATCAATGATATTGTAATAGCATTATATGGCAAAAGATTGTAGCCACACCATAGTGAGCATAGCATAATGCATGGAGAATTCAGATCACTATGTTGTACACCCAAAACTAATGTAACATTGCATATCAGCTATACTAAAAAAAAAAAAAAAAAAAAAAAAAAAAAAAAAAAATTAAAGAGTGAGGGAAGGTAGGACAGAGGAGAAAGCCTTGAGCGCCCCCTAATGCTACTAAGGGCAATGATTTTATCTGATTCTCCAGTACTTAGAAAAATCTGTGACTTACTCCCTTCTCTCTCTCCTCTTCTAAGACATGAAAGAGGGACAAGTAAGGCATAGTTTTCAGAAATAGTCAAGAGACTCATTTATAGTCAAAGGGAAGAAAAGAAGGAAGAAAGAAAGAAAGAAAGAAAGAAAGAAAGAAAGAAAGAAAGAAAAGGAAAGGACACAGAAAGACAAGGAGGAGGAAGAAAAGAAATGGAAGGAAGAAGGAAAGAAGGATAGAAGGATGGAAGAAAATGAACATTCCAGGATTACCAGTAATGTCTCTCAAAATGCATTAGGAGCTTTGCAGACATTATGTGATTAATGCTTATTATCAATTTGCAAAGGAAAATCCTTTATCATCTCCACATCATAGAGGAGAAAATTGTGACCTAGACAAAGAAAATAACAATAATTTTGTTGACGCCTACTTAATGTTTTCCAAAGCCAGGCAATGGCAGGAAGGTGGTGAATGGATAAGTGACTCCCTGACAAGGCATCTGGTCATTCAGAAACAGTTGTTGGATGGTAGACTCTGAGAGGAAAAACATAGAAGACCTGAGAAAGCTGGAGGACCTGAGGCAACTTTAAGAGAGGAGGGGTGGAGAGAAGCTGCAAGTATAGTAACTGAAGGATTCTACGTGGGGAGGGGCCAGAGACGGGCTCTGAGTCAGTGAGCAGATCCTGAGTACTACTGAGTGAGAGATTGGGCCCGAGGAACAAAGGAGTCTAGAGAGATCTTTCCTTTCCCAGGACCCAACAGCACTATATCTCCAGCCTTAGACAGCAAATAGGAACTTGTAACAAATGGTTACATGAATGTAACAGATGAATGGATTGATTCATTCCATTAATGTTTACTGCAGGTGTAACAACATGGGCGGGGCATCAGGATATAAAGTGAGCTCCGGGAGTAATCTATCTAATTGGGAAACGAAATGAAGGGCGTAAAATTCATCCTACTAAAGATTAAAGGCATGTCAGAACCAAATAACATGAATCTGTATAAATCAAATTTCTTTATAGGATTTATCTCCAAATTCTTTCCGGCTGCAGTAAATTTGTTTCTGAAGTTGAAACAGCTAACTGAATTTGATCTCGGTTATATTTTTCCCTGACTTTTGAGGGGAATTATTTGTATAAAATTCATAATACATATGTAAAGGATTATGTTTTATAAAACTAAATATTAATGACTTTGGGAAAAAACATCCATTATAAAATCAATTCTCCTTATAATCAAATAAACTGCTAGAATAGCTGAATGTGTGGGTCACTGATTTGTTTTTAAGCTGGTCATTAAAGCCATTAACTGATCTACCAGGTATAAAAAAGAGTGCTGTGTTGGTCATCAGTGAAATCTCAGAAAAACATTCATGTGTAATTAAAACATCCTAAATAGAAGCCAATCATCAAACTTCAGAAAAAAAAAAAAACTTGCAGGTTTGATCAAAATTAACCTGTATATATTTTTTAAATTTTATTTACTTATTTGTCAGAGAGAGCGAACGAGGACAAGCAGGGGGAGCAGCAGACAGAAGGAGAATCAGGCTTCCTGTTGAGCAAGGTGCCAGATGGGAGACTCGATCCCATGACCTTGGGATTATGACCTGAGCTGAAGGTAGATGCTTAACCGACTGAGCCACCCAGACATCCCAAATCTATAAATTTAGAACGAACCTTTAAAACAAAACCATACAAAACACTACTGATAGACAAGTACCAGTCAAAAAGCTCCCTGACAAAAAGCCAGCAAAGCAAAATAGTAACTCAGTGAATGAATGCAAAGGAATGGGAGACCAGAGCTAGCCTGAAGACAAGTACACGTGGAAATTAATCACCTAGCAAAAACTGGCTAGTGAGCACGAGCTGCAATATACAAGCGATAATGTTTCTATTTTGTGCAGAAATAAGCCCGGACCTATGCCCCTAGGGGCATTGCCCACTGACTCCCCCTGCTACCTTCAGAGAGTTTTGTGAGTCTAAGATACCGACACTTGTCAGTGCTGGAAATAAAAGACATAAAGCAGGTTGAAGGAGGTGGCAGGGCTCGTCATGTCTAAAGATTTATCCAAAGGAACTTGAAAGAGTGAGACCGAAAAGTGAAGTATTTAGGTGTAACTCCAGATGTGGGTGTCTGTCTTGTTCTTTTTGCACAGAATTTGTCTTTCTCACAGCTCTGGAGGCTGAAAGTCCAAGATCGGGGCAGCTGTGGGTTCAGGTTCTGACGAAGGCTCTCTTCCCAGTTACAGACTGTGGACTTCTGGCTGTGTCCTCACATGGTGGAAGGGACAAGCTAATTCTCTGGGACACCTTTCATAAGAGAACTACTTCCACTGGTTTTCTTTTATTGTTGTTGTTGTTGTTATTCTTCTTCTTCTTCTTTTAGCTTCATCCAAGTTTTTATTTAAATTCCCGTTAGTTAACATACAGTGTAATATGAGTTTCAGGTGTAGAATTTAGTGGCCCGTCACTTACACACAACACCCAGTGCTCATCACAACCAGTGCCCTCCCCAATCCCCATCAGCTGTTTAACCCATCCTCCTCCCCTCTGGTTAACCCTCAGTTTGTTCTCTACAGTTAAGAGTCTCTTACAATTTGTCTCTCTCTTTCCACCGCCCCCCCCTCCATGTTCATCTCTTTTGTTTCTTAAATTCCACATGTGAGTGAAATCCTATGATATTTGTCTTTTTCTGACTAACTTATTTCAACATATGAGTTTGGGAGAGACACAGACATTCAGACCATAGTTCCCCCCCATCCAGACCCCCAAAACTCATGTCCTTCTCACATATCACTAACTCAAAAGTCTAAATCCACAATCTCATCTAAATATCGTCTAAATCAGATAGGGCTGAGATTCTGGTTGTGAACCTGGGAAATCATACAAGTTGCGGTTTCCAAAATACAAGGATGGGACAGCATAGGATAGACATTCCCATTCCAAAAGGGAAAAATAGAAAAGAAAAAAGAAGGAACAGTTCCTAAGCAAATTCAAGCCCCCAAGACTCTCCTGGGCCCACCCCTGCAACTTTGCTGGCTGCAGCCTAGGACCTGGTTCACAAAGAATGGGCTCACTTACCACTGGTGGGCTCTACTGGTCGGGGGTCACAGGGATGGCCTGCCCCCATGGCTTTGCCAGCCACTGCCCTAGGGGTGACTTTCTACAATATCTCTGCCCTGGGGTTTCTCTCTGCTTGGGTCATGCACCTGTGACTCTAGACGGAGGGAGCCAAAATGTAGCGCATGGGGCACCATGCCCCCCAGAGCAGTGCAAAGAGCATGGTGGACTGAGATTTGGGGAGCAGACCCTAAGAAGTAAGGGCCTCTCCTTGAAACCACTGCACTCACCAGGCCCTTCACTCTGGGCCTGTGATGGAAGAGGCAGCCCTTCCGACTCTCCCATGATCTCCAAAATGCCTTTGGGGTTACTCTTCCATGGTCTTGGATAGCAAGTCCCAGCTGACTAATATCATCAAAGCCTGGTTTGGCCACACCCATGTTTTTCTTCCAAACACATTTTCTTACTTTTCGTTCAATATGGATAGGTGGAGAATTTCCTAAATTGTTCCGTCCTACTTTCCTTTTGATGAACAATTCCATCTTTAAGTCATGTCTCCTTTCTTGCATTTGAAACACTCATATGGAAAACAGGCTGCTTCTTGGACGCTTGGCTTGGAAACACGCTCAGCCAAATCTCCAGTTCCTTTGCTTGCAAGCTCTACCTTCCACAGAACACTAAGACACAAAACACAACTCCTCCAGACTCTGAACTTTAGAGCAAGGATCACCTTTCTTCAGTTTCCAGCGGCATGTTCCCCATTTCCGATCGACACCTCACTGGAACACGTGTCAACCAACATTCTGTTTCTGACGACTTCGGTATTTCGTCAGAGGACTGGGCTCTCTCTACAGCTCACCTCCACCCATGAGCCGTCAAGAGAGCCACCGTGACAGTCAGTTTATGACAACACAGGCTTTTCTAGCACGCACCTGTTGCAGCATCTCCCCACCAGCCAGTTCCAAAGCCACATCCACATTTTTCGGTGTCTACAATGGTTACAGCAGCACCCTACTCTTGGCACTGATTTTCTGTCTGTCCATTCAGGCTGCTGAAACAGAACACCACAAACTGAATGGCTTCTAAACAACAGGACTTTATTTCTGTTGTGGAGGCTTGAAGTCCAAGATCGGGGTGTTTCAAGCATGGTGGGGTTCTGGTGAGAGCCCGCCTCTGGGTTACAGACTGCCAACTTCTCTCTGTGTCTTCACACTGTGCAAAGAATGAGCTAGTCTTCTGGAGCCTCATTTCTAAAAGCATTAATCCCCTTAAAGAGGTCTCTGCCTCATGATCTAATCACCTCATAAATGTACAACCTTGTAATACCATCACCTCGGGCATTAGATTTTCAACATATAAAATGTGGGGGACACAAACATTTAGACCAGGGCAGTGTCTTCTGATATTATTCCCACCCCACACCCTTAGATTTCACCAGTTTTTATCGCCAGAAGAAAGAAAACAGTGGGAGGCTCAGTTGGTTAAACATCCGACTCTTGGTGTCGGCTCAGGTCACAATCTCAGGGTCATGGGATGGAACCCCGAGGCCAGCTCTGGGCTCAGGGCTCAGCAAGGAGTCTGCTTGAGATACTCTCTCTCCCTCTCTCTCTGCAGCCCCCACCATGCATGCACTTACACACTCTCCCTCTCTCTCTCTAAAACAAGTAAATAAATCTTTAAAAAAAAAGAAAGAAAACAATGGAAATCTTAAGAAGGTGAAGGGAGAAGTAATATTTATTGAGTGCCTACCTGTCTGACAAACACCTTACTTCTTCATCACATACCTTACCACATTGTATCCTCAAAGTAACCCATTTGGTGGGTTTCATTACCCCCATTTCACAGATAAGAAAATGAAGGCTCAGAGGTTATACACACCCCCAATCTTGCACAACTTACAAGTAGAAAAATATTTTGGAGCCTAGATCTATTCAAAGTTCAAAGGTAGCAGAGGCTTCATTATTTAGAGAAGAAAGCCCCACAATGGAAGCAGCAAAGAGTCTGCCAGAAGAAAGGAGTGAGGGGACCATCTGCCTGGTGTCCTAATACAGATTTCAACAAAGACCATCCCCCCTTGTGTGCCATGGCTATTGTTCCTTTTCTGCTAGCGAGAGTCAGTTCACACATGCAAGGTGCTTCCAAAAAAGGCAAGAGGCACAGGATAAACACACAATAAAATATTAGTGAGGATGACTCCCTTGGTGAGATAAAGCAGGTTTGAGCAAATACGCAGTGTTTTGCATGTCTGTGTGTTTTTTGGAGCTATGTTTTATGATTAATCACAAATGATTATTCACGAGAGGAATGGCATCTCTCTGAAAAATTGTTAGTAACATATTGATCTTAAAACATTGAGGAGATGCACTAAAATGGAAAATAAATGGTGTGTAGAGGCAAAAGTGCTTCGATCCTTTGCCCTTTCATGAGAATGTGATCATAATTTGATGCTAAGTTACAGATGACTTATCCCCGACCCTGTTAGCTATGTCTCAGTGTTGAATTCATTTTCCCACTAAAACTGAGAGCTGAAGATTGTTTATGAAGAATAACTGCAATCAATAGTATCTATGGACAGATATCAGTTCAAGAACATTTCTTAGGAGCCCATAAACAACAATTAACATTTAATGAACCTCCATTCTGCACTGAGAGATACCTAGCCTTTCCTGGGCCTGTGCCACAGGAAAGAACCCAACACCTCATTGGGGAAACCTACATAAACATGATCAATTACAACTGAATCCATTTTTAACAGAATATTCATTAATATCTTAGCAACAAAATGAGGGTACATTCCCTAAGTGTTCATGAATATTCCACTAAGATGGATTCAGTTGTCATTTGACTTTTTGGAAATGAATGGGACTTTGCATTGATTTTAATATGCCAATGTATATTATGAATCTCCAAGAGCAATAGCATCATAGTCCTTCCCAAACCTGTTAGACCATGAAGACTTTCCTCATGGAGTACTTTTATGAAAAAAAACAAAACAAAACATTGAGAAATGTTGGGGATGGAGAGAAAACAAATACGGGAAAAATAAAAAATCCAATGTGGAATAAGAGACATGTTAAAAGGAGTACATTCTGTCACTCTCAACACCCTGGTTATAGCCCTCCAAACACAGAAGAACCTAGAAAGAATAGTGGCCACTGCAGCTTGCACAATCTTAGGGGATTTTCATGACCTTGTTATACCAGCCATTATCATCAAAGGAAGCAGTCTGATAGCTCACAAAGCATTGGCGCTTACAAAGCCATAAACATCCCAAGACATCCCCCTCATCACCATAGCAACCCTATCCCTAATTACCAATTGTGTGAGCTCTGGAATAGCAATCTCTTTTCAGCACGTCTATGTTTTTGCAGAACTATTGCTGGAGCACCCAGAACGAAAACAGCAAGAGCCAGGCGCGCCACCTGGTGGTCATCACTCTCTCCTGCGCACTCCAGGCCAACTCTTCTCTCCGTGCCAGGCAGCAGGATCAAGATCTATGTGCTGCAAGTTATTTGTGGAGCATAACAAATAACATGGAGGACAAGGGGAGATGGAGAGGAGAAGGGAGTTGAGGGAAATTGAAAGGGGAGGTGAACCATGAGAGACTATGGACTCTGAAAAACAACCTGAGGGTTTTGAAGGGGCGGGGGGGTGGGAGGTTGGGGGATCCAGGTGGTGGGTATTGTAGAGGACATGGATTGCATGGAGCACTGGGTGTGGTGCAAAAACAATGAATACTGTTACGCTGAAAAAGAAATAAAAAAATTTTTTAAAAAGAAAAAAGAAATTTATCCCTAAGCAAATAATAAAAGATTATTGTAAAAAAAAAAAATCTATGTGCTGCAAGTTACCCTCCTGATTTCCAGAAAGAAATGCATCTTGATCAGACAGAGCTTGCCCGGTAATATGTTTCCATTCCTACATCAATGAAAACAAAAGTCCCAAGCCCACTGGCAGGTTCTTAAAACATAAGAGGAAGCCAAGACAGGAAATAGGAACTAGCATGTGGAAATAGAAGCACATTTGGTTTTTCTGTTAATTTCTGGAAAATGAGTCTCTCCATAGATTCTTTGCTGAGATCGACTTTAAATGCATTCAGTACTGTCAATGGGTAAATAAGTAGATAAATACCTCCTTTACAATGAATGTTTAGCTCAATGTAGTAACATTTTAGGGTTCACAATTACAGAACAGCAGGCGAGACACACTCGAAGCCAAAAGCACTGTGAGCCCTCGCAGTCATGGAAGCCCATAAATTCCCTTTGATCCTTCAATCTGTTTGAGATGAATTTCTATTACCCGAACCCAAAATAATGCATATCAACACATACTACATTCTATTTATTGTTTGTTCCCTTTAAAAACTGTATTTCTCTTTTCCCCAGCCTCTGGGAGAACTTTTCAAGTGTGTATGACACTTGGCTCAAATAACCTATTCATGGTGGTTATTTATTTGTTTTACTGATGCTAATGTAGAACTCAATTGTGTATGCTTTTTTATTTTTCTTCAAGGCTTCTCAGTATCATAGGCATCTCCATGTTTCTTTCTTTCTCTTCTTGGTCCTTCTCTCATTAATCTTTTATCTTTGATTTGTTCCATATCTTCTTGAATTTTATTGAAAGACAAAGAAAACACTATGTGAAATTCACTTCTCTTTTCTATAATAGCATTTCTCAAAACAATCCCAAGGATTCATATACACAGTCTCAGATTGGTTTTGCCCTGTTTATATGTCCTTGAGCAAGGACAATTCTATCTGGCCCTGGAATTGATCAGTTCTCCCAGGGCCTTTTCAATGTGTTTCCGTTTATGGAAATGCCTTATCAGAGATCATAAACTGGAAGACCGGTTGGCAATAATCTACATGAGGACTCAGTGATACAACAGTCTAAGGGGATGAGAGAAAAATCCTTGGGGAGCCCCAGGAGGCAAAATTACCCCGGTGCAGTTTCTTCTACTTGTTTTGGTGTAATGGCAGAGTGAACGAGCAGCTTTCTCCATTAAATCTCATCTTTGTTGTGATCTCACGCCACAGTTTCCAGGTGGCTGTTGCAGGTTCTCACCCTGGAGGAGCTGTGTCTGGGTCTGGGAAGCCCCAAGGCCCCCCTGGCTTTCTGCCCTAACAGAGCACCACAGAGACCCTGACCTCCCCATTCCTCTACTGCTCTCTGACTGTGTTGCTCTTCGAGGGCAGGAGGAATCCCCAGAGGCACGTGGCCCCTGGTGTTCCTCAGCTGGCTGTTATGCATATCTTTTGACCCTTTCAGTGAAGGTGTATCATAGGCAGAATTCTGGTCCCTTCAGACGGATCCCAAGATTTCCATATCCCAGAAATGGGTTTCTTCAGTCAAACACTAATGTAGGTGCTGCTGCAAAGACATTTGGTAGATGTTGTTAAAGTCCCAAATCTGTTGACCTTAAGATAGGAAGACTATCCAGATACGCCTCGCCTAACAACACGAATCCTTTTTTTTTAATTTTATTTATTTATGTATTTAATTTTTAATTCCAGTATGATTAACATATCATGTTATATTAGTTTCAGGTGTGCTATATAGTGATTCAACAATCCCATAGTTTACTCAGTGCTCATCAAGATAAGTATACTCTTAATACGCTTTACCTCTTATCCCCATTCCCCCCCAGCACCCTCCCCAGTAACCATCTGTTTGTTCCCTGTAATTAGGAGTCTGTTTTTTGGTTTGTCTCTTTTTTCTTTGCTCACTTGTTTTGTTCTTTAAATTCCACATGAGTGAAAACACATGGTATTTGTCTTTCTCTGACTGACTCATTTCACCTGGCATAATATCCTCCAGTTCCATCCACATTGTTGCAAATGGCAAGATTGCATTCTTTTTTATGGCGGAGTACTATCCCGCTGTATGTATATACAACACATCTTCTTTATCCATTCATCCTCCATGGACACTTAGGCTGCTTAATAATTCGGCTATTATAAATAATGCTACAATAAACATGGGCATTCATCTATCTTTTCAAATTAGTATTTTTATATTCTTTGGGTAAATATCCAGTAGTACAAATAGTAGGTCATAGGGTAGTTCTATTTTCAATTTTCTGAGGAAACTTCATAATGTTTTTCCACAGTGACTGTACCAGTTTGCATTCCCACCAGCAGTGCTCAAGGGTTCCTTCTCCTCCACATCCTCACCAACACTTGCTGTTTCTTGCGTTTTTGATTTTAAACATTCTGATAGGAGTGAAGTGATACAATAGCCAGGCTGTGGAAAGAGCCCAGATGTCCATGGACAGATGAATGGATAAAGAAAATATGGTACATCTATACAACGGAATAATCCTCAGCCATCAGAAAGGATGAATGGGGGCAACTAGGTGGCTGAGTGGGTTAAAGCCTCTGCCTTCGGCTCAGGTCATGATCCCAGTGTCCTGGGATCGAGCCCCACATCGGGCTCTCTGCTCTGCGGGGAGCCTGCTTCCTCCTCTCTCTCTCTCTGCCTGCCTCTCTGCCTACTTGTGACCTCTCTGTCAAATAAATAAATAAAATCTTAAAAAAAAAAAAAAAGAAAGAAAGGATGAATGCCCACCGTTTACATTGAGGTGGGTGGAACTGGAGGGTATTGTGCTGAGCAAGATAAGTCAATGAGAGAAAGGCAATTATCATATGGTTTCACTCATATGTGGAATAGAAGAAACAGCCCAGAGGATCATAGAGGAAGGAAGGGAAATCTGAATGGGAGGTCAACAGAGAGGCAGGAAAACCATCAGACACACTTAACTATGGGAAACAAACTGAGGGTTACTGGAGGGAAGGTGGGTGGGAAGATGGAATAATTGGGTGATGGGCATTGAGGAGAGCAGGTGATGTGATGAGCACTGGGTGTTATATGCAACTGATAAATTATTGAAAACTACATCTGAAAATAATCTTATATAATGGCTAATTGAATTTAAATTTTAAAAAAGTTTTTAAAAAGGAGGGAAGTTATAGTTCATGTAGTTTTGATTTGCATTTCCCTGATAATGAGTGATGTTGAGCGTCCTTTGTCTGTAGTCCCTCTGGATGTCTTTGGAGAAATGTCTGTTCATGTTCTCTGCCCATTTTTTAGTTGGATTATTTGTTTTGGGGTATTGAGTTGATCAGTTCTTTGTATATTTTGGATACTAACCTTATATCAGATATGTCATTTACAAATATCTTCTCCTATTCAGTAGTTTTTTTTTTAAACATTTTATTTATTTATTTGAGAGAGAGAGAGACAGTGAGAGAGAGCATGAGCGAGGAGAAGGTCAGAGGGAGAAGCAGACTCCCCGTGGAGCTGGGAGCCTGATGCAGGACTCGATCCGGGGACTCCAGGATCATGACCTGAGCTGAAGGCAGTTGCTTAACCAACTGAGCCACCCAGGCGCCCCTCCTATTCAGTAGTTTGCCTCTTGGTTTTTTTGGTTGTTTCCTTCACTGTGCAGAAACTTTTGATTTTGATGTAGTCCCAGTAGCTTATTTTTGCTTTTATTTCCCTTCCCTCAAGAGACATGTCTAGAAAAATGTCGCATCTAATGTGTGAGATATTACTGTCTGTGCTCTGTTCAAAGGTTTTTATGGTTTCAGGTATCACATTTAGATCTTTAATCCATTTTCAGTTTATTTGTGTGTATGGTGAAAGAAAGTGGCCCAGTTTCTTTTTTTTTTTTTTTTTTTTGCATGTAGCCGACCAGTTTTCCCAGCACCATTTGTTGAAGAAACTATCTTTTTCCCGTTGTATATTCATTCCTCCTTTGTCAAAGATTAATTGACCATTAATTGTGGGTTTACTTCTGGATTTTCTATTCTATTCCATTGATCCAAGTGTCTATTTTTATGCCAGTACCATACTGTTTTAATTACTACCACGTTGTAATATAGCTTGAAATCTGGAATTATGATGCCTCCAGTTTTGTTTTTGTTTTTCAAGATTGCTTTGGCTATTTGAGGTCTTTTGTGGTTCCATACAAATTTTAAGATAGTTGGTTGTAGTTCTATGAAACATGCTGGGGTTGTTTGACAGGGATTGCATTAAATCTATAGATTGCTTTGAATAGTATAGACATTTTAACAGTATTTGTTCTTCCAACTCAGGGATGTGGAATGTCTTTCCATTTCTTTATATCATCTTGAATTTCTTTTATCAGTGTTTTATAGTTCTCAGAGTACAGATCTTTCATCTCCTTGGTTAAGTTTATTCTTAGGTATTTTATTATTTTTGGTGCAACAGTAAATAGGGCTATTTTCTTAATTTGACTTCCTGCTACTTCATTATTAGTGTATAGAAATGCAACAGATTTCTGTATATTCCCAATTGATTTTGTATCTTGCTATTTTACTAAATTCATTTATCATTTCTAGTCATTTTTTGGTGGAGTCTTTAGGGTTTTCTAGATAGAGTATCATGTCATCTGCAAATAGTTTAAGTTTTATTTCTTTAACAATTTGGATGCCTTTTATTCCTTTTGTTGTCTGATTGCTGTGGCTAAGATTTCCAGTACTACACTGAATAAAAGTGGTGAGGGTGGATATCCTTGTCTTGTTCTTGACCGTAGGGGGAAATTCTCAGTTTTTACCATTGAGTATGATGTTAGCTGCAGGTTTTTCACATATCGCCTTTATTATGTTGATGTATGTTCCCTCTAAACCTACTTTGTTGAGGGTTTTTATCATGAATGTTTGCTGTGCTTTGTTAAATACGTTTTTTGTATCTATTGAAAGGATCATTTGGTTTTTACCCTTTCTTTTGCTGATGGGATCTATCATGTTGGTTGATTTGCAAATATTGAACTAATTGCAAATATTGGCCCATTTATTCCTTGTATCCCAGGAATACATCCCACTTGATCACGGTGGGTGATATTTTTTAATATATTGTTGGATTCACTTAACTAATAATTTATTAAAGATTTTTGCATCCTGTTCATCAGCGGTATTGGCCTATCATTCTCTTTTTAATGTAGTTTTTGTGGCCTCATAGAGTGAATTTCCTTCCCTTTCTATTTTTTAGAATAACTTAAAAAAATAAGTATTGACTCTTTAAATGTTTGATAGAATTCATCTGTGAACCTGTTTGGTCCTGTTCTTTTGTCTGTTGGTAGTTCTTTGATTATTGGTTCAAGTCATTGCTGGTCTCTTTTTCTCTTGCTGCTCTTTAAGATTCTCTCTTTATCACTATTTTTCACCATTTTAAATACTATGTGTCTTGGTGTGGATCTCCTTGGGTTGATCTTGCTGGGGACATTCTGTGCCTCCCGCATCTGGATTTCTGTTTCCTTTCCCAAATTCAGGAAGTTTTCAGCTATTATTTTTCCAAATAAATTTTCTGTCCATTTCTCTATCTTCTCTTCATCTGGGATCCCTATAATGGGAATATTATTATGCTTGATGGTGTCAGTGGCTTTCCTTAAGTCTATTTTTATTTTTTATTTTTTTCTCTCTCCTGTTCAGCTTGATTGCTTCCCATTACTGTCCTCCCGGTCACTGATCCACTCTTCTCCTTCTAGTCTACTCTTTCTTCCATCTAGTGCATTTTAATTTCAGTTATTGAGTTCTTCATCTCTGATTGGTTCTTTTTTGTTTTCTGTCTCTTTATTAAGGGTCTTACTAAGGTCCTCCACTCTTTTCTAAGTCCAATGAGTATCTTTATGATCATTATCTAAATTCCTTATCAGACATATTACTTATCTCCATTCCACTTAGGTCTCTTGCTATGATTTTGTCCTGTTCTTTCATTTAGGACATATTCCGCTGTCTTTTCATTTTGTTTAATTCATGGTGTCTGTTAGGAATGTCAACTACATCTCCTACTCTTAAACGTAGTGGCCTTATGAAGAAGAGGTCCTGGAGTGCCCTGCAGGGCAATGTCCCCTGTTCACCAGAACCTGGCACTTCAGGGAGGTCTCCTATATGTGTTGTGTGCTCCCTGCTGTTGTGGCTGAGCCACTTCTGCCTTCAGTCCAGTCATCTGCCATGGCTCTCTTGGTCTGTTGTGGGCAGGGTTTGATCCCTGTGCTGTTAGTGCGCCAGTTTGGGGCCACTTTGAGTTTGCCCGGTGTTTGCCAGAGATACAATAGCACTGAACTACAGGGTGCTTTCCCTGTGATTGCCCCCTGAGAAGCTCTCATTGGTGGATGAGACCTATAGTCAGACCAGATGTCTGTCCCCAGCCCACAGCTGGGGCCACAGTCAGACAGGTATTTGTGGTTATTTTCCCTTCTCCCTGGGGCAGGAGTCACTGTGGAGTGGTTCCTGCCCCTGTCAGAGACCTTACACACTGCCAGGTTTGTGGCACCACTTTGGATGGGCTCCAGCTAAGGGTGGATTGGAGGGGGCAGGTCCACTGGAGAATGCAGGGGCAGGGCACACAATCTTAGCAAGATTTCCTCAGATCTGGTATGGGATGGGACCTGGACTTGAGACATAGCTAGAGAGGGCATGTCCACAGGAGAACTCAGGGGCAGGCGGTGCTGTTACCAAGTTAGGTAGCGAGTGTTGGTGCCCTGCTGGTTCCCACATGTGTCTGGGTGTCTAGGATGGACATGGAGAGGGAAATGGTGCCCACCAGCTCCTTTGTTCTTGGTGAAGTCTCCCAATGATCCTTACTCTTCTAATACAGGTTCTGGGATTAATAAAAACAATTGTCCCTCCTGTATTCCCCAGGAGTTTTTCAAGCTGCTGTTTCTATGCTGTCTCCTTGGGGCTGTTTGTTGTGCTATCTCCCTAAGGGCAGGGACCCAGTTTTTTATAACCTTCTGGGCTCTTCCAGAGCCAAGCCCACTGATTCTCAATGTTCCAGAGGTTAAGCCCCACTGTAAAAACTTAAAAAATTGGGCCCCTCTGGTTTTCAAAGCCAAATGTTACAGGGATTTGCTTGCTTGCTTGCTTGCTTGCTTGCTTTCAATTTTACTTATTTATTTAAGAGAGAGGGAACAAGTGAGGAGAGGCAGAAGGGGAAAGAGAAAGAATCTGAAGCAGATTGTGCACTGAGTGTACGACTGTGAGATCTTGACCTGAGCCGAAACCAAGAGTCAGACACTTAAACAACTGAGCCATCCACGCACCCAAGGATTTGTCTTTCTAATGCACCTCTATACCTGAGGTGCCTGGTAGGAGGGTCTGTCTCTTTCCCCTCTTCCTGCTATCATTATCCCTCCCTTCCAAAAACAGTCCTGTGGGTCCCTTAAACTCCCAACTGCATATCCACCCTACGTATTCTCTTCAATATGGCCTCTTCTCTACACTTAGCTGTGAAGACTCTGTCCTGCCAGTCCTTGGGTCATTTTCTGAGTTATTTACACTGATGTGGGTGTTATCTAGTTCTATCTGTGGGACAAGGTGAGCTTTGGAGCCTCCTACTCTACCATCTTCCCCAGAAGTCCTCAATATGAACCCTTTAAAACAAAAGGGAAGTCAGAGGAGGAGGCCACACATGAGAAGAATGTGGGTAGCCTCTAGAAACAGAGAACAGACCCCAGCTGCAACAGACCCCAGCAAGGAGATGGAACACTTGGATCTGCAACTAGCAAAGAAATGGGGACTTCAGATCTATAATCGGGAGGAACTGGATTTTGACAACTTCAGTAAGCATAAAATTATTTTCCATAATCTCTAGTTAAGAGTCCAACCTGGCCAACACCTTGGTTTCAGCAGTATGAAACCCTGAACAGAGAACCCAGCAGAGCCCATACTGGATTTCTGGCCAACAGAACTATGAGCTAATAAGCGGGTGTTGTTTTACACTGATAAGTTCCCTCAGCAATAGAAAATGAACATATTGTGTGTTAGTGGATTTCTTCTAGGATCTCCTCTGCTCTCTTCCTGGAGTTCTGCAGATTTCTTAGGAAAGGAGCTTCAAGTCAACCCTCATCTCTGCCTTCAGTCTGGTCATATCAACAGTATATGTAGCAAAATTCCCTGAGATGGTATTTCTACTTTACGGATGAGGATAGCTTAGAAATATTAATTTGCACAATATCATACAGGTACTTATTTTTAGAGCTAGGATTTTAATGCAAAGATAAAGCTTATAGTTTTTCAATAATACTAAGTTTCAGTAATGTTTTTGCCTAAATCAGGGAAATCAAACGCATGGTAAGCTTTTCATTACCTCCTTCTCCTGCATCCATGTCAGACATCTCCAATCTATCATAGAGTTCTTGATCTCAGTCTAGATGGGGTTTCAGAATCCTTCTTAAAACAGAGACCCAGAGCCTAAGGTTAGTTCCAGTGATTGAAGTTAGTATAATAAATGAACATAATTTGTTCATGAATTGAAAGAATTTGTATTGTTAAAATGTCCATACTATGCAAAGTGATCTATAGAGGCAATGCAATCCCCATCAAAATTTCAATGACATTCTTTACAGAAATGGAAAAAAAAAAAACCTAACATTTGCATGGAACTATAAAAGATCCCAAATAGCCAAAGAAACCTTGAGAAAGAAGAACACAGCTGGAGGAATCAGACTCTCTGTATTACAATGTTCCAGTAATCAAAATAGCCTAGTACAGGCATAAAAACAGACATAGGCCAATAGAACAGAATAGAGAGCCCAGAAATACAACCATACACATAGAGTCAACTGATCTTTGATAAAGATGTCAAAAATACAAAATGTAGAAAGGACAATCTCTTCAATATGTGGTGTTGGGAAAACTGGATATCCACACACAGAAGAATTAAATTGGATCCTTATTTCACACTATATACAAAAACCAGCTCAAAATAAAGACTTAACCGAGACCAGAAACCATAAACTACTGAAACCATAAAGCTACTAGAAGAAAACGCAGGGGGAAAGCTTCCTGATATTGGTCTAGGCAATGATGTTTTGGAGATGACACTAAAAACACAGGCAACAGTGTTCCAAGTTTCATTGTTTATGCACCACACTCAGTGCTCCTGGAACACTGAAAAAATAAAATTAAATTAAAGAGTGGAAAAAAAAGAAAGACTGATAAACCACTGACCTCTACTTCTGAAACTAATAATATGTTATGTTAATTAATTGAATTTAAATTAAAAATAAGTAAATAAAGAGAAAAACAATTCATTAAAACACACACACACACAGGCAACAAAAGCAAAGATAGATAAATGGGATTGTATCAAACTAAAAAGCTATGCATAGCAAAGAAAACAAAGGCAACAGAGAAAACAAAGTTAAAGGCAATCTACAGAATGGGAGAAAATATTTGCAAGTTATATCTGATAATATCCAAAATATGTAAGAACTCATACAACTCAACAACAACAACAAAAAAACCTGATTTAAAAACAGGTAAAGAATTTGAGTACATTTCTCCAAAGATAGTATATAAATAGCCAAAAAGCTTATGAAGAGATGCTTAACGTCACTAATCATCACCAAAATGAAAGTCAAAAACACAATGAGATAATCACCTCACACCCATTAAGATGGCTAATATAAAAAATAATAATAACAAGTGTTGGCAAGGATGTGGAGAAATTAGAATCCTTGTACACTGTTGGGGAAATTATAAAATGGGGCAAGCACTGTAAAAAATAGTATATCAGTTCTTCAAAAAAGTAAAAACAGAATTACCATATGTTCTGGCAATTCCACTTCTGGGTTTTAGCCAAAATAATTGAAAGCAGGGTCTTGAAGAGGTAGTTTCATGTTCATGTTCATAGACACGTTATTCACAATAGACAAGAGCGGGGAGTTCTCCAGAGGTCCACTGACCGATGAATGGATAAACAAAATATGGTATATACATACCATGAAACAACGTTAAAAAGAAAGGAAATTTTGTCATGTGTTATAACATAGATGAACCTTGAGAAAATTAATTGAAATCAAATTAGCCACTCACAAAAGGACAAATACTGTCCAATTCCACTTACATGAGGTATGTAAAGTTGTCAGATTTATAGAAATAGAAAGTAGAATGGCAGTTACCAGGAGCTGGGAAGAGGGGGAAATGGGCACTTCTTGTTCAGTGGTTGTGGGGATTCCATTTTGACAAATAAAGAAGTTCTGGAGATCTGTTACTCAACACTGTGAGACTACTTAACACTACTGAACTGTGCAGTAAAAATGGCTGTGATGATCAATTATAGATCATGTGTTTTTACCACAACTAAAGGTTGATTTTTTTTTAATCAGAGAGGAAAAAAAAGACACATTCCATATATCCAGAAAAGCTGCTATTTATTTATTTATTTATTTATTTATTTTTAAAGATTTTACTTATTTATTTATTTGACAGAGGGAGACACAGCAAGAAAGGGAACATAAGCAGGGGGAGTGAGAGAGGGAGAAGCAGGCTTCCCAACAAGCAGAGAGCTCAATGTGGGACTCGATCTCAAGACTCTGGGATCATGACCTGAGCCAAAGGCAGACACTTAACAACTGAGCCACCCAGGTGACCTGAAAAGCTGTTATTTAGAAATACAAAATCATCTAAACACTCCAGTGAAAAGGTGGAAATAGTTAGATTGAGCAGAAAAACAGGACTCAGTTATGTGCTACAAGAAGGCCAGTCCAGCTTTGTTTGGATTTGCGTTAGCATGCATCTGTTTCTTTCTTTCTTTCTTTTTTTTTACTTTAAATGTTTTATGTCCTAATATTTAAAGTGTCTTGCTTATAGGCAGCATACAGGATTAAGAAATAATAAATTGAAACTTTTCCCAAAATAATAAAGAAAATCAAACCACAGATCCAAAAAGCTCAGAGAACCTGAAGCAGATAAGGAAAACAAATCCTGAAGTTAGCCAAAGAAGAAAGACACATACAGAGAAACAAAGGTAAGAATAAAAGACGACTTCTCATCAGAAAGTATGCAAGTGGGAAGATGATGCTAGAGATTTTTAAAGGACTGAAATATTTCCTTCCCTAGGTGCAGACAGAATGGAAAAAAGAGGCTAGACATGAAACTGAGGTTAGAACAAGTAAATCCCAGGTGCGAGAAAGTGTAGGAATAGAGAAGAAGCTAATAAGATCTCATGTTTTAAGTTTTTATTATATTTCTTGTACCATAATAAAGCTTCAGATGCTGTTTTAGTCATTTCTCATGACTATATGAAGTATTATTACTCTCATCTCACAGATGAGGTAAGGTGTTGAGGTAACTGTCAGTCCTTCAGAGAAGCTGCGTGTCCTGGTGTTCCTGAGACCCACGTGGGGCATTCCAGCTCTGCAGACAAGGCAATGGTAGAAAGCCGGCATCAAGAACCATGGGGATCTGAGAGCTGAGCCCCAGAAGACAATGGTTGGCAATGTGCAAGCAAACAGGAGACCGCAGGGAGTAGAGTAGGGAACACCGGAATGAGAATGTTGAGCGCAGAGCTGGGTCACCAGGAGGTCCCTGAGGAGATG
Organism: Enhydra lutris kenyoni; assembly: GCF_002288905.1. Lineage (NCBI taxonomy): Eukaryota > Metazoa > Chordata > Mammalia > Carnivora > Mustelidae > Enhydra > Enhydra lutris. The sequence goes on from NW_019154087.1 coordinate 71,387,731, forward strand.
GAGGTTTTGAGAGTCGCGCTGTACTCCCTGTTACCTGCCACGCAGCGGAAAGGGTAGGCTTTTGCCCCAGGACCTGTCAATCCTCCATCCTCACGTCCTAACCACCCATTAAGTGCTGGTGATATTCTCAAATAATTTAATCAGAAGCAAATAAATTAAGGTAAGGGATTAAAAAGACGTGAAACAGCAGACTTTGAAGTTCCAAGGGAAGGGCAGACTGTAAGAGCCACAAAAGCTTCCTGGTAAAGTTGAGACTTGCACTGTTCCACGGAAGAAGAGCAGCCAGAGGTAAACAGATGAAAGAGAAGCACATTCCAAGCACGCTGGAAGGCACAGAGTTGGAAATGCGTATTTCATGATAAGCATCGTGCTGATAGGAAAAGGGGCTTTGCCAAAAAGAAATACCAAGGGTTAGGATTGGAAAGATAAATGCCAGAATATGTGAACACTTGACTTATGGTCTTGAGGGCAATCCAAGGTGTTTCACTTTCCAGCCATTTCCCATCTCTACATCAGGGTCCCACAGTCTAATGAAAGAACTTTAGGCTCATAATACCGTATTTCTACCTTCACACACGTGACAATTCCATGAAATCACCATGGAGGCAGGGAAGTAAGAAAACTAAAAGTCCATTACCATGAAGGTTCAAATACTTTTCTTGTGAATTTTGGAAGTTGAAAAAAACAGATCAATATCCTGTTTGATTTGAGATATTCGAGGCTTATGAAACAGACTAAAAATAGCACATAACAAGGAAGGCCCATGTTCCTGTAGCTTCCCATATGGTTCAAGAGCCTTATACTCCTCACCTCTCAGTGAAGCATATGGTTTATGTGTGAAGAGAAGCAGTGATTCAAGGTGGCTTAGAGTTGCTCAGCTATCCTTCCTGTCTCACTAGGGCCAGAGCATCCTAACAGGCTTTAAAAGGCTTTTCTTCAAAGATTCAAAGGACCCAAATAAAACTGCCAACAGGAAGTAATCAATGAGTGCGCTATTTCCTCCCCATGAGAAACTTAACCTGGAATCACGAGTGCACCGCATTTCAGGGTTCTCATAAGCATCGCCTTTGGGAATTCAGGACATAGCTTCGTTCACCTCATTACAGCTGTACAACAAAGCCCTAGTTCTCTCAGCTGGTGGGAGGCAGGCCACGATGTTCTTCGGGTTTCGAAAAAACAAGACTCTACAGTCAAGCTCATTAAAATTCCAATCCTGGTTCTGCCACTTAGAAAGAACCTGGGCATTCTCTAAGAACATCAGCTCCCTCTGTAAAATGGGTGCAATCATGTCCACCTCTGGGGGTGCCTGGGTGGCTCAGTCAGTTAAGGGTCTGCCTTTGGCTCAGGTCATGATCCCAGGGTCCTGGGATGGAGTCCCTTACCGGGCTCCCTTCTCAGTGGGGAGTCTGCTTCTCCCTCTCCCTCTCACCCAGCTTGTGCTTGCTCTCTCTCTCTCTCAAATAAATAAATAAGATCTTTTTTAGAAAGCTACTTCTTAGGGTTACGGTGATGGGTAAACCAAATGAGGTGAGGTAGACTAAGCACCAACCATCGTCTAGGCACGTGGGATGCATGTCATGTCCGTTTTCTTCTCCTGTTTCCAGTATGAAGCTTAATTTTAAAATTATAAAATTTCCCTTGGGTATTTATTTTAAAAAACCCTGAAATTAAATAAGTATTGCATGAAACATTTCTAGAAACTGAATCAAAAAGGCATTTAACATCTATTACCATTAACCTGCAAAAAAAGCCACAAAAATAGACCAAGGCAGAAAGTGTGAAGATCTCATTATAAATAAATTTAGAGACAGTTTTCTCCTTCCTTAAGGCAAGACGTCCCATGCTCTTAATTAAACTTCTCAAAATTCATCTTCATTCTTCCTTCCATTCCTTTAAAATCTTTTCTGATTCAAGCCTTCAGGCTTTCTTCTCTCTCTTATCTACCATCTGGAGCTTCTATTAAACATGCACATGTACATACACATTGTGTGTGTGTGTGTGTGTGTGTGTGTGTGTGTATCCCTCCCTCCCTCTTTTCCTTCCCTCAACTCCCAGTTCTTGTCTGAAAAATTATTTGATTCCTTGGGAATAAATTGTAATTATATTGTATTTCTATAGGAAACCCCTTCACTATTTTGCTGTCCAGATAGATGATCTGAAAAATGGAACTGTGTGATAATTGCCATGGCAGGCTGTGACTGGACTTCGTATCTTTGCAGATTATTAGATGACTCTTAATTACCTCTAGATTAGGTACAAATTTCTTAGTTTGATATTAGGTTTCCTTCCTAGGTTTATCTTCTGTCAGTCCCATTGCATATGGCATTCTGGTCTTTCTGGATAACAGACTGTTCCCTAAATACACTCTCCCTGCAGACAACACTTCCGTTAGTTGCACATACCCATTGCCTTTACCCTTGCTGTATGATCCTTGAAATGCCCTCTCCCCACATTGTTTCCATACCTTCCTCCTTACATAGAGTGTTCAGCTCAAATGTCACCTATTTTCACTCTACCTGAGTTAATAATTCCCTCTTCTGTACCTTCAGCAAACAACAATGGGACCTATCACCTGTAGTTTGTGATAGTTGGTGGTGTGTGATTCTTCCCCAATAGAAAACAAGTTTTATACTCCTTTTATTCATATCCATTATCCCAGTGCTTTCAATGTGTCATTACAATCTCAGGGCACAGGGAGGACAAAAATTGTATGTAAATTTTACTAATGAAAAAAGAAATTATCTTGTTTTTATTTTTTAACATTTTTTTAAGTAGGCTCCTTGCCCAAAATGGGGCTTGAATTCATGACACTGAGATCAAGAATTGTTCGCTCTACAGGCTCTGAGCCAGGTAAGTGCCCCTGAAAATGGAAATTAAATTTGATATGATTAGATCCCATTGTTACTGACAGGAAGAAAAAAAAACACAGAAAAAGAAAGGGTTTATTTCTCTTTTATATGTCTGAAGTATGTTTGGTTCCCAGGTGTTAGGGACCCAGGCTTCTGCCCACCCTGTTACACCCCAAAGCATACCTCTTTTCTCATTTCCACCTCAGGATCCAATATGGCTGCCCCAGCTCCAGTCATTCCACCCACATTCAATCCAGCAGGAGGTAGGAAAGGAAAGAAAAAGGGCACATTTCTCCAATTAAAAACATTTCCTGGAGGGGCGCCTGAGTGGCTCGGTTGGTTAAGTGTCCAACTCTTGATTTCGGCTCAGGTCATGATCTCGGGGTCATGAGATCAAGCCCTGCATCTCCAATTCTGTGTTTGGCGTGAAGTCTGCTTGAGATTCTGTCTCTCCCTCTCTCTCTACCCCTTCCCCCTATTTGCACATGCACATATACTCACTTGCTGTCTCTCTCTCTCAAACAAATAAATAATAATAAAATCCTAAAAAAAAAAAACAGTTCCTGGAAATCATATGTTCCATTTCCATTTCCTGGTCAGAAATTTATAAACTGACACCTAGTAATAAGGCAGGTTGGGAACTGTAGATTGTAGTTATCTAAAGTTTCATTATGCAAACTAAACACATACTTATGAAACAGAATCCCTGCAACTGCAATGACTTATGATAATTTGAAGTTATGCTCAAGGCAAGTTAAAATGTGCAACACATTTAGCATTAATTACTCTACATTCATGCATATATTTTCACATGTATTTATAGCTAGGATTTAAACTTAACCATGTAATGGGATATTACTGCAGTCTCTGTTTCTGAGATTGCCCACATCTAATCGTGGCAGAATTGTTCCCCCAGCTTTGGTTGTTAAACAGGGCCCCCATTACTCCCTGATGGTGTTAATGAAAAATTGCTCATAAGCAAAGTAGGTAACTTAATTGTAATCAAGAAATCAGCTTAGTGATATTACTTAAAGAAATCACATCTGAAAGTCACCATACCCCAAACCAAATCCTTCCCCTCCTCCTGTGCTCTCATCTTAATGATGGCACCACCATCTGCCTACCTGCTCAAGCCAGAAGCATGGAAATCTCTCTGTACAGTCACCAAGTTCTGCTGATGCCTCCTGTTTCAGTCCCTCCCTCTACGCCCTCACCATCAGGTTCTTGAAGTACAGGCTCTCACCCTGCCTGCTCTTCTCCTGCACTTTTCCTACCAGACTCCCACTTCTAGTTACAGCACCCTCCTCGCTGCTTTCAGAATGACCTTCCAAATTACAAGTGTGTTGTTCTCTTGCCTTAAATCCTCCCTAACACTCACAGGATCAAGCCCACACAGGTTAATTCCCAACCCTCCTAGCCACATGAGGAATCCTGCCAACCTCCCTATAACATTAAAATTTTTAATAAGCATCTATTATATAACAATTCCCTACATTTTAAAGTATTTCCCTTTTGCTAGACATTTACATTATTTGCATTTTTATAATTAATGCTTTAATGAGTATTAATGTTCATGAAGCTTTGTATTTTAGAATATTTCTTCAGATTAGATTTTTAAAAAGAATATAACTAAGTCAATGAGTATGGACTTTTTTGGGGAGGATGGACATTTTTAGGACCATCTCACATATTGCCAAATGGCTTACTAAAATGGCCAAACCCATTTGTATTCACAAAAGCAGTACCTGAAAGTAAGCATCACATTTAAAGAGCTACAAGCCAACTAGAAAGCACCTGTAGCAGGAGGAAACAAATTTGAGGAGCCTATAAACATCCCATGCAAATAATTATTGGAGACACATGGGACCTAGGTAATAAGGGTGAAGATAGGAGAGGATAGTTGTTCAAATAGGATACTTCTCTGAAGAGAGAAGTAAGGGTAGGCCATTATACTTGCTAAACATGAGGACAATATTATGATAAGGTTACCATGAGGAAGAGGACACAGACTTTGGCGTCATTTACAGAACACAATAGAATAGCACTAGCTACTACTGATTGAGCATTAGCTGTGTGTCAGGCACTGTGCTAAGCATTGTAGTTATGGTAGTTACTGACTTCATTTTACAGCTGTAAGTAAGACTCCCAAAGTTTTAGTCACTTACCTAGAGTCACAGAGGTAATCGATAGCAGATCTAGTATTCATAAATTCAGGGGTACTGATTCTAAAGACCATGTTTTTCACCACTACACCAGGAGTTCCCATTCTTTTCCATCAAAGTAAACCTAATGGTAGAGAAGAATGAAAGGGGATCCTTGGGATTTGTGAAATTGAGTGGACAAAGCTAACTCTCTATTGTGTCTATATGTTCATATCATCATCATCATCATTCACATTGGGCAAAATGAGAAAGTAACCCAGATGTCCACCAGTGGGTAAATGGATAAACAAAATGGTATGTTTGTACAATGGAATTCATAGAATTCTTTAGAGGAATGGAAATACTGTCACATGTTACAATATGGTGGAAACTTAAAAACATTATGCTAACTGAAATAAGCCAATCACAAAAAGATAAATATCGTCCAATTCCACTTATATGCCATATCTAAGGTAGTCAAACTCATAGCAACAGAAAGTAGAATGCTGGTTACCAGCGGCTGAGGGGAAGGTGAGTGGAGCTGTTTAATGGGTATGGGGTTTCAGTTTTGCAACATGAAAAGTTTCTGTGAATCTGTTTCACAGCAATGTGATTATACTTAACACTGCTAACATGTACACTTAAAATGGTTAAAATGGTAAATTTTACATTATGTGCTTTTACTGCAATTTAAAAATCTAGGTATATTTTTGTGTTGGATTTTATTTTTATATTTACCATAGCAAGATGTGCTGCTCCCAACTTTCCAATAAAAATGATCCTCTAGGAACATGTGCAATTTTATCTGTAGCTTTGCATATCCCTACATGTGTTGTGCTCAGTTTGAGAAGCACTGCTCTGCACCACTCTTCCAAGCAAACCAAATGCAACATTATCCACAGGGCACTGCCATTTCTGTATCTTCATCCAGAGTAACAATTGGTTATCGTCTTTCTGTTTTTAATTCCATTGATGGTATCTTTCCTTTTGGCTACTTTGGGTTTAATCTGTTTTCCCTTTCTGAATTCTTAAGGTGGATTTAGATCTTTTTCTAACAAAAGCATATGAAGACATTGGGGAGGGTATGTGCTATGGTGAGTGCTGTGAAGTGTGTAAACCTGGCGATTCACAGACCTATACCCCTGGGGATAAAAATATATTATATGTTTATAAAAAATAAAATTTAAAAAAAGCATATGAAGATATAAATTTCTGTCTAGGCATTTCAATAGCTGCTTCCTATAATTTTTAACACATTTTTGTTTTCATTCAGTTCAAAATATTTCTAATTTTCCTTGTGATTTGTGCATTCATCCACAGGTTATGTAGAGTGTGATGTTTAATTCCTAAATATTTGGGGATTTCCACCTCTCTCTATTGCTGTTTTTTACTTTCATTCTATCATGGTCAAAGAATTTATTTTGTGTCATTTCCATCATCTTAAATGTTTTGACACTTGTTTTATGGTCCTGAATATAGTCCTTCTTGATAATTCCATGTGAACTCAGAAAAGAATGTACATTCTGCTGTTGTTGGATATAATGTTTTAGTTGGTTTTTCCTTTCAGTTCTGTCAGGTCTTGTGTATTTCGAAGCTCTAGTTAACAGATACACATATATCCAGAATTATTATTTTCTCTTGGTAAATTGACTCCTTTTGTTATGATCGATTTCCTTTCTTTGTGTCTGGCAATAATCCTTGTTCTGAGATCTACTTTGTCTGGTATAAATGTGGCCACTCCAGCTGTCTTTTGATTGGGTAATACATCTTTGTGTATTGCATGATACATCTTTATCATCCTTTCCCTTTTAACCTGTGTTTGTACTTATAGTTAGAGTGGGTTACCTTTGTCTAGCAAATAGCTGCATCTAGCTTTTTGGTCCAGTATGACAGTCTATGCATCTCAATAGGAGAGTTTAGAACTTTTAAATTTAATATGATTATCAATATGGTATATTTGACAGTTGTTAAGAGAGTAAATTCTGAGTTCTCATCATAAGGAAAAAGCCATTATTTTCCTCTTTTTTTTTGTATCTATAGGAGATGATGGATGCTACCTTAATTTATTGTAATCATTTCTCAATAGATGTAAATCCTATGCAGTATATACATGGTAAACTTTTTCTGTGCTGTATGTCAATCATATCTCAATAAAAATGAAGAAAATGAATGAAAAATATTCGTGTGGTTAGATGTAAATATACTACCTTGCTATTTGCTTTACATTTGCCTGATTTGGTCTTTGTCTCTTTTCTCTTGTCTTGTTTTGGGTTGGAATTTTTTTAATACTCCATTTTATCTCCGGTCTTGGCTTATGAGCTACACCTCTCCGTTTTTCTGGTTCTCATCTTTCTTTTTATTGGCAATGCTGTTTTCATTGTTGTTCTAAGACTTATAATACACATCCTCAACCTACTTCAGTCTCTCATCAAACAACATCATACCCCCTCACCTACAGTACAAAAACCTCACCGCAAGATGCCTTCATTTCCCACCTCCAGTCTTCCATGCCTTCTTTAATACATTTCACCTTTATATGTGATAAAGCCCTCAATACATTGTCATTAATTTTGCTTTAAACTTTTTTAAGTGAGAAAAAATGTGTTTATGCCTACCCACATATTTATGATTCTTTTTTAAAATATTTTTATTTATTTATTTGAGAGAGAGAGAGAGAGAGCACAAGCAGAGAGACGGGCAGAGGGAAAAGCAAACTCCTCACTGAGCAGGGAGCCCAAAGTGGGACTTGATCCCAGGACACTGGGATCATGACCTGAGCCGAAAGTGGACGAGTAACCGACTGAGCTACTCAGTCACCCCCATATTTATGATTCTTGATACTCTATAGTCTTTTAATAAATCTGATAGCATGTTCCTGCTGCCTGAAGAAAGTTTATCATTTCTTTTAGTTCAGGTCTGCTGGCAATGAATTCTCTCTGATGTTGATGATCTGAAAAAAGTGTTTACTTCTCCTTCATTCTTAAAGGATATTTTTGGTGCAGATATAATTTTAAACTGCCAGATTTCTTCCTTTCAGAACTTTAAAGATTTTGCTCCATTATTTTATTAGTTTTTTAGGACTGCCATGCAAACTACCAGAGACTGGGTGGCTTAAACGACAGACTCATAGTTCTAGAGGCTAGAAGTCCAAGATCAAGGTGTTAGCCAGGTTGGTTTCTCCTGAGGCTTCTCTCCTTCTCTCCCAGATGGCCACCTTCTTGCTTTGTCTTGCTGTGTCTTTCCTCTGTATGTTTGTGTCCTTACCTCCTCTTCTTATAAAGATACCAGTCACATTGGGTTAGGGCCCACCATACAATCTCATTTGATTACCTCTTGAAAGACCTATCTCCAAATACAATCACTGGGAGTGCTGGGGGTTAGGTCTTCAACATAGGAATTTGGGGAGTGCACGTTCAGCCCGTAACAACTGTTTTCTGAGAAGAGTGTGCTATCACTCTTAGCTCTGATTCGCTGTATCTAATGCCTTTTCTCCCCAGCTGCTTTTAAGATTTTTCGCTTTACCACTTTTTAAAAAAAGATTTATTTATTCATTTGAGAAAGTTGAGTACGCATGCAGAGGGGCAGAAGGAGAGGGAGAGAGAAACTCCAGGCAGACTCTGCACTGAGCACAGAGCCCAATGGAGGACTGTATCCCAAGACCCTGAGATCATGACCTGATCCAAAACCAAGAGTCAGGCACTTAACTGACTGTGCCACCCAGGCACCCCTCTTTATCACTTTTTTCAACAATTTGATTAGAGTATATCTTGGTATGGTTTTCCTATGTTTATCCTTCTTGAAGTTTGTTGAGATTTTTAAATCTGATGCTTACACTTCTTATAAAATCTCAAATATGTCAGCCATTATTTCTGCATATATTTTCTGTTCCCTCACTACCCCAGCATTCTCCTCTCTTTCTGAGACTCAAATTTTACATATGATAAAACATTTATCTTGCTCCACAGTTCATTGCTATCTTCTTCATTTCTTTAGTCCTTTTCATCCTATGCTTAGTTTTAGATAGTCTTTATTGTTTTGTCTTTCTTTTAAGATTTTATTTATTTGTTTGAGAGGGAGAGAATGAGAGAAAGAGAGAGCACAAGAGGGGAAGGTCAGAGGGAGAAGCAGACTCCTCGCCGAGCAGGGAGCCTAGTGCAGGACTTGATCCTGGAACTCCAGGATCTTGACCTGAACCGAAGGCAGTCGCCCAACCAACTGAGCCACCAGGTGCCCCTATTGTTTTGTCTTTACCGTCAAGCTTTCCTTTACTGTAACTAACCAGCCATTAATACCACCCAGTGCATTTTTTCCCAATTGTATTTTTCATTCTAAAAGTTGCATTTGGGTCTTTTTTATATCTTCCATTTCTTCTATGCTTTCCACTAGTTTCTTGAATATCTGGAGTGAATTTCTAGAAGTCTTAACATCTTGGTTAATTCCATCATTTTTGTCATTTCTATACTTGCACCTATAGATTTTACTCTTGACTAAATGTTGTATTTTCTCATGTCTTTGTATGCCTGACAAAGTTTTATTGAATGCTAGACATTTTGAAGTCTACATTGTTGGTCCTGGGTTTTGTTGGATTCCTTTAAATTGATTGGGACTTCATTCTGGCATGACTTTAGTTTACTTGAAAGCAGTATGATTCTTTCAAGATTTGCTTCTTTTTTAAGATCTTATTTACTTATTTATGTATTTATTTATTATTTGTTTATTGTAAGAAAGAGAGAGGTGGCGGGGAGGGATCGGGGTAGGGGGGAATGCAGACAGAGGCAGAGGAAGAATCTCAAGCAGACTCTGTGCCCTGACAGGAGCCTCCATCTCATGACCCTGAAATCATGACTCAGCAGAAATCCAGAGTTCACTGCTCAACTGACTGGGCCACCCAGGCACCCCTCAAGGTTTGCTTTTTAATGTTCTCAGTGTGGGTTCAGATTAGCTTTTGTCTTTGAGAAGGTGCTGAGTGGGAAAGAAGAATCAAGTCCAAGGACAGAGTGAATGGACAGGACTAGGACTCAGGAGACAGAAAAGAGCAGGAGGAATGAGAGCGATCAAGGGACAAAGACCAGAGACGGGCAGACCTGAGAAGTTGCATTCCTGTAAAAGTCAGCAAATATTTAAATTGTCATGGGGGGAGGGGGGCGGAGTGTGTTTATTTATAAAACTGAGCTAGGGTCTGGGCTGAGATGATCATAAACAGGTTTCTCCTTTTCATTCAGAAGTCCAGTGTGATGTGGGACATTGTCTCCGTGCAGCCAAGCATCCTTGGTCTCCCCCCACTCAAAGGAAGCGCTAAGCCTGCTTTTTGTTTTCCAAAATTGCAGCTGCACATTTCCAAAATGCCCTCTAGGGGGCATTATGGCCTCCATTGAAAACCTGGTTTGGGATCTAAGGTTTAAAATATGCCTCTCTTCCGTGGCCCCAGTTCCTCATCCTGCCACAACATCTTGCCACAATCCCAAGAGCCCTTTTCTTTGTACACTCTTCCTGGATGATGAATTTATCCACTTTTGCGGCAGCAACTCCCTCCCACTCTTCATGGTTCCCACCTCACGTGTACAACTCTCCCTTCCCGTATCTGCCTCTTCCTCTCTGTTTAAAGTCTGCTCACCCTTGAGTGCTGCCCACTCCGTGAAGGCTTCTCCCCCACTCTTACCTTCGGATATACTGCCTAAGGCTTAGTTCTCAATCTTACAGAACTCCTCAAGTTGTAGTCAGGATTGGCACCTAAAAAGCTGGGGAATGGCTTTTTAAAATGTCGATTCCAAAGCAACCTCCTCAAAAAGGTAGTATTTCAGTAAGCCTGGTCAATTATTTTCATTTACAAACACCCACTGTTTGTAACGTACTTGGTAATGTACATTTTAACAAGCTCTCAGAGAGATTTTGATATAAACTAAAAAATTAAGATCTGCCACGTTGGACATTTCATTTGCATCCCAAGTGGTGTGTAAACCTTTCAATGTAGGAATCCTTTTTAATGCTTGGAAGCTAGCTCCATGCTGAGCACATAATTGGAGTTTTCACTTTTCAACGTCAGGCACTGAGGATTAGTGGGACCCAGGGGTGTCTTGTTGACAGATTGTAGTTTTCTGCCTAATCTAGATCAAGCCATATTCTTTGATATGTGCAATTGAGTGTGTTTTCTGGGTCTTATATACAGTGCTTCAATAAAATGCTGTACCAATGAAGCTTCAGGACAAGTGGCCTGGCCTTTCTTTTAACTAGATTGCTGCCCGTAATCCCATCCTATGAAGAAATTCTGGAGCAACCAGTGCCTAGGACAGAATAATAAAACTGGTTCCTGCTTTCAAGAAACTTCAAGTCTAATAGATGAGAGAGATAGGTAAACAAATAATTACATAGTAATCAAACCATGTAAAAGGTACCAAATATTGGTGAAGTCAGGGAACTTAATATCTGAGTTGAGTTTAAAAGAATGATTAAGAATTAATATTCAGCAAGGCAGGGAAGAGCAACCCAAGTAAGAGAATTGCCTTTGCAAAGGATGGCGAGGTGGATTTATAGGGTTGATCAAGGTATGAATGCTAAGTACAAGTGTTTGGTGAAAGAGAATAGTGAGAATGAAGCTTCCTCCCAGCCTTGGGTTTTCCCATGGCAGGATGAAGATGCTAGTGGGGTAGATTTGTGGGAATAGACCCTTGAAGCCATTCTTGTCTCCTTTTACTCAGAGGCAGACAGTTCTAGATGGCATGGCCCCAAGCCTCTCACTTTCTCAAGCACAGTAGCTTTTAAAGCCCCTGGGGCTATAAGTCTGGTCTCCACATTCACTGGAGAGCAGAGACTTTCAAGGACCTTGGATTGCAACTCCCATAAATAAATACATCTTATACTGTGACCTAGAACACACATGTGCAAATGTAAAATTGAAACACAACTTCTCCAAAACACTATCTCCATTGTTGCCTGCAGTCACTTTGATGTTTTGTTTCCTAGTATATTCCATTAAAAAAAAAAAATTAAGGTTAGGTGGCACCCACTAAGTTGATTTCACAGTCTAATGAGCCACAACTGGCACTTTGAGAAATACTCTCCTGGAACTTACATTCTAGTTTGGAAGTGTTGAGAAACAGCAGAGTACAGCTGCCAAGGGCTTGGACTCTGGGAGCAAATGGCCAGAATTCATGTCCCAATTCACCTATATATAGTCTGCATGACCCTGATCAAGTTACTTAACCTTTGTATGCCTCAGTTTCCTAGTTTGCAAAATGGGATAAGAGTACTACTGGGTAGTGTTGTTGTGAGGATGAAGTGATAGATGTAGAGATAGACGTAGATATATACCCAGAAAACTGCCAGGCATCTAGTAAGTGCTGCTTAAGTGTTAACTGCCATTATCTTCTTCCTCCTTGGCTCATCCTCATCATCAATGAACCTCCTGTCATCCCCTCCTAAAATGAAGAAGCCAAATGCGGTACCACTGGTGGTTTGGTGTAGGGGGACTTACCAAAAGGTTTATTTATAAAGCTGTCCAAAGCTATACAGAGTGTGGGCCTGCTTGCAAGGCTATGGCCCTGTTTGCAAGGAAGAAGAAGGAAACTTCTTTTCCAGTCATGGTTTAGTGTTTTGGATAAGGTGGGTCTGAAATGATCCCTTTGCATTCCATTAACAAACACTTTATTTCCTTGCTCACTTTTATGACCACCTAGAATCCCACACTCCCAAAGAAAGGGGAACCTTCTTACTGTGTGTGTTGAGGACCATTGGAATGTCAATCCACAGAAGGCAAGCTGGAATTTCTTTCCTCATCAATTCAGTGAACTCAATCCAATAATGGGCAACCCACAAAGGGGGTTTAAAAAAATGAAGAAGAAGAAAAGCAAAAGCAAACTTTCCATTATGCCGAAGGCTGGCTGTTTAACCTGCCTCACCCAGCACCTCTCAGATGCTCTGATGGTCCAACTAAGGAAAAAAAGGGACATCAGCCACCCTAGGGGTAGAAACCCAAGAATATTCTGTCCAACACTCAAAGGACAAATTCAGAAAATAAAGAACAAGAGACCTGGAGTAAATATTTCATTGGTCATGATGATCAAAAGATGATGGTTAATACACACACACTCAGACCTCATCCCACCTGTTGCAGGGCAGAAGCAAGACCTCCGGGCCCCCCACCCACTCCCTGGGCTTCTCCTTCCACGCTCTGCAGCCACACCGTCACCCAGGACCCCACCCTTCACTTGGTACTTCTACTGCCCCGTTTGTAGCTTCCCTCGACACGGTGCCTGGATGTTCACTGTGAAGAAAAGCCAAGGACTTGACCTGAGTCTGCGGTGGGCAGGGTTGCAATGTCCATGAGTCCTTCTCTACCTCCTTTCCCAAATTCTCTCCTTCTCTCCCCTCTCCCACCCCATCATTGTTCCCCGGAAACAAATAGGATGGCTTCACTGGTCAATTCTTTACATGTACAAACACCAAAAGCAGAGGAAACACCCCTGGCCACCCCCCTCCCCCCAAACCCCAGTGCTGGGAGAGCAGCCGACGGCGGATGAGGCTGCCTTGGGAACTGCGGAGCTGCTGGAGCTGTCCGGCTGTTCTGGAAACTTCTTTGGCCTCTGGGCTTTACCTGGAGGCCTCTTCCTTCAGCTCCTTGTTTTTCCGCACCTCCTCTGCGTGCTTGTCCTGAGAAGGAAGGGAGTGAAAAGGGCAGGTCACACAGGCTTCCCCAGGGATAAAAAGGAAGCCAAGGGCTAAGAGAACCCAAAGTAAAGAATTGCAGCTGCAGGAAGTGATGAGGAAGGTCTGCAAAGATGTCCTGAGAAGGGGCAGAAGGTCGCAGGTAAGACTGGTAGGAGGCAGGTGAGTGAGCCGACTGGTGCGGCCCCAGGGAGCTCATTGACTGGGGCCAACCTCCCCGGGGAGACCCACCTCACAGCAACCTCAGACCCCACCAGCCTCCCCCTCCTTCACCTGGCCCTCCTGGGCTTGCACTGAGTGCATTGCTTGACTTATTGTAAGGAGCAGCTCAGTGTAGCTACGCCGGAGGACCAGGTGGAACAGACAGTCCTCATTACAAATGTCCCCTACACAGACTTGCAACATGACCATTGCTTTTACTTCTGTCCATCCCTTCAGTTGTTTTCTTCAGCCCCGTGGTGAAAGATGAGGGCTCTTAAATATAAATTGACTGGGGAGTTTTTGGAAATGTCACCCAACTCCAAAAAGTGGACTCTTTCATAAGTGGCATATGAGAACCGTTTTCGCCGGACAACATAATCAAACCAAAAGATGGGATCTGACCTCAAAGTCCCATCAGCTGTGTGACCTTGACCAACCACTTCATCAGTCAGACCTTGGCTCTCTGGTTTTTAAAGATAGGGCCCTAAACCAGAAATTCTTTTTACCTCTAGAATTCTGTGATTTTAGCTTTCCCCTCTAGGGCACATTATGATCTGCCTTACGTCACTGCTCATTGTGCATCTGTCTGTGTCCTCTATTGGATGGTGACTTTCTTGGAGGCAGGGAGCATGCCTTTTTCTTCTTTATATTTCCCAGTTCCTCCTATGGTACTTTGCACACGGCAGGTGCTTGATAAATATGGTCTCTGTCAGACCCTGGCAATCACCCAGATAGCATCATATTCAGATATCAAAAGTCAGCCTGGAGTAGGCCTACTGAGGCAGCCCAGGAGCCCAGGATAGACTGAAAACTATGAATCCATCCCTGAGAAGACCCTAGAACTTTCCACTGCCCTGGGAAGAGTGTGGGTAGTGGTGTGTCTAGGATAATGGTTCTAAACCTTGCTATGCATTACCAGCATGACCTAGGGAATTGGTTAAACTGCTCGGTCCTCAGGAACCATCCCTAGAGAGCCAGTGATGGTAAATCAGTAGGCTCCCAAGGATCTGTAGTTTTAAACTCTATACCCGGTGAATCTGATGTGGATGGTCAGTGACCCATGCAGATACCTGACATGGAAAGCATTGACTTGGAGCAGGCAGAAGCCACACACCTGTCTGTTACCACACCTCCCACCTTCCTCGGTGCCCGAGGGTCACAGTCCCCAAGGAGTGATGCCAACTCAGATTCTGACTCTAACATCTTGCTTCTCTGAGTCTTACTCCACCTCCATAGTTATTACTCCAGATGGAGGGCATTTCTCAAACTCTTCGCCTTGGAATCGACCTCCATTCAGGTGAGCTCTCTGGGCAGAACCCTAGATTTCTGGGCTTTCTTTGGTCTCTGATTGTCCCCTCTCTGGCAAAAAGCTAATGGGATCATTGTGGGCTGGTCCCCCTGAAACAGGGGTTGAAAGAGTCCCCTGGACTACATAGCCAGAGAATTGGGTTCTAGTCCCAGCTCCACTGCTTAGGGGCTGTGTGACCCTGGCCAAGTTATTCGACCTTCTCTGACATAGTTTCCCCATCAATTAAATAAGGATAACGTTGTTCTGCTTACTTCATGGATTTGTTGTTAGGATGGGAGTAGGAAGAAGTAAAACTGTTTATGCCATTTTTTAAAATATCATATCATGGCTCTAGTCTCTAATATTTCTTCTGGGTTTGTCCTGAGTGCCCATCCCCCACTTTATGGCAATCCCAGATTTTTTCTTTTTTCTTGCAAGAGTTTGTTCCTAGCCATCCATCAACAACTGGGGAAGACTGAAGTGAGACCCAGATCACTTCCCTCCCATCTGATACTTGGTGGAGGCCTTACTGCCCCTATTAGGGCAGAGTGTGAGAGTGGAAGAGCTGCCACATGCTGGCTAGCTGCAAGGTCTATGCAACATTCAGATCCCCTGTAAAGAAACCAGTCTTTCTAGCAGCTGTTGCCAAGTGCCTGAGACTCTAGGTGGATGGGCAGGAAGGAGTGGGGACCACGCTGCTCACCATGGGACGAGGCCACCGATCGGGTCCCGGGAGTCACCGCGCAGCAGGCGGCTCCTGGAAATAAAACACAGAGCTGGAGCTCTCCCAGGAGCTGCAGGAGAAACTGGGGCAGCCTTGAGACTCAGGAAATGAGGCCAACGTGTTCTCAGCAGAACAGGCTGTTATTCTGCTGACACGTGGGACCAATCCCAGTCTCTCACGTTTCTCTTATGTAGGTGACACCATTAGGTTTATTGACAAAGGGCAGAATATTAGAAAGAACCATGACTCACTCAGTCCAAATCAAGAGGTTTGGAGAGAATCATGTTTCCTGCTCAATGGTCAACTCAGCTTATCATGTCCTTGGCTTAGAGCCAAGAGCCCAAGTCATCATTTTTCATTAAATTGAATCGGTCCATTCAAGGATGAAGCCAAGAATGTACAACGGCTTGTTCGTCCTTACTCTCTTGAATTAGGCAGGCTTTCTCTAGAGATAAGAGGTCTAATCTCCCTAAGACAATGAGAAATTTCAATTGTGTAACTGCGCATAATATCTCCCAAGGAATTCCAGAGCTCAGCTCATGTTTCTTACCTATGACTTCCCAAAACATCCCTTGAAGCCCTGTAAAGATCCAGTCTAACAGAAATACCCCCTTTCCTACCTGAGGCTGTTTGCTACCTGAAATAATATGTAGGTCCTTTATACTTGCCTTGGAAGGAAGAGAGTGTTCCAGGAGTCTCCTCTCTCACCAAGAACACTTACCTTCTCTTGCAGCCGTTCCAACATGGCAGCAAGGTGGGCCTCCCGGTTCTCCTTATTCGATTCCATCTTCTGAGCCAGTTTTTCCTTAGCCATCTTGATGAAGTTGTTGTTTTCCTCAATGGCTTTTTGGATCACCTCTCGCTCGTGTTCTCGTTTCTCTGCCAGGTGCTTCAGGAGCTCAGCTTCCTGGTACTAAGGCAGCACAAAGGGAGAAAGAGACCCTTGAAAGTGAACAGGCCACGGCGTGTTTTCACCACCAAAACTTAAGAGTTTTATACCCAGAACACATACCTCCCTGAGCCTGGTCCCTGGCCCATTGGCAAGAAACAAGGACACTTTCTGGATTCTCCCACCATTCCCTCAGTTGTTGTTTTTTGTTTTTTGATTTTCCTTATTGCCTTCATTCATTCCCTCCTTCCTTCATTGATTCACAAATATTAGGTGACTATATACCATGTGCCAAGTACTATCCTAGCAACTTGGGAAAGAAAAAAGTCTCATAGAGGTTATATATATATATATATATATACACATATATATGTATATATATTTAACTCTAATCCAGACTAGCATGTGATATATGCCTTAAAAGGTAGAAAGGAAAGGCCATTAAATCCAAGTGAGAAGAAGATTATTTTCTGCTTCAAAGATGGAAAGCTTACATAAAGATGGCACCGGAGTTGGGCCATAAGAATCACTAGGAAACAGAGGGCACACAAAGGGATGAAAGAATACCACACCATGACCTTCACCTTCCCCCACTTAAGGAGCCCTTTTCTTGATTGTCTAGCCTTTATAGAAATCTTTAGTGTTTGTCAATGTCTTCCTCCTGTTAGTGTGCACCTCGTGGACATATGTCATGCAATGCCCTACCCCTTTAACAAGCTGTAAGCTCCTAGAAACCAAGGACCTTTACTTCTTTGTTTCCCTCAATGGTTCCTCATTATCTTCCCTGTATATGGGAGGTACTACCTAAATATTTGTAGGTTGGTGGTGACCTGACCCCAGCTCAGAGCCACCTCTTATCTTGTCCAGCTCCCTCCTGTCATGCTGAGTTGGAAGAAAGAAAGGATGGCACTTACCTTCCTTCGTTCCTCAGCTGCTTCTAGTTTCTTCTGGATCTCTTCCAGTGATGGGTCTCGCCGCCTGGGTAAGGAGGCATTGAACTCGGGAACCCCATCAAAGGACGGTGGCTTCAGGATGACTTCAAAGGACTGGCCCGAGGTACATTTGTTCAGTTCAATGACTTCCATGTCAGAAATTACACACCAGTTCAGGTCCACTGTATCTGCTGAAGAGAGCAGAAAACACGCTGCTCACTCTCTGTAGACTAGATTGGCCCTCTAAAAGCATGCACACGTGCATACATATATGGGAGATCTGGGGTCCCCAAAGCAAATCAATGACCAGGGTTCTGGGTTGGCCCTGAACCTGGTACCTAATAGTCAGTGGGCTCCAATGGGGCTCAAGGAATTGGTAGCCACAGTAAGGGCCCAGGCTCCAAGAGTAGGTGCCCCAGGATTTGTGGCTTCTAATAATGGCTGTAGCAAATGCTTTTGCTTTTGCCACAAGGCTTCTCCCACACTTGAGCTCTTGCTCAAATTGTCCTCAGTGGTGGCCAACAGTGGTGTATTTGCCCACCACCCACCACCCCACTTCTTGTCCCACTACCAATCTGATGGCTCAGCCTGTTGCCACCTCTCCCCTGCTCCCTCCTACCCTGCTCTCTTCTTTCTCTCCAGTCAGCACTGTCTTTCCGCTGGCTTTGATCTTTCCTCCTACACTGTCTCCCACACCAGCCTAGACAGAAAGAACAATCTCAGGTAACCCAAGCACTCTCATCTCTCATTTCCAGAACAAATCTGTCCCTTCCTTTTAATCTCTGGAAAATTAAAAGGTGTCCTGTTCCCCGCCCCTCCCTGGTCAGAACATGGCCATTCAGTGCTCCTTGCCAGTGTCCTGGAACCTGTCACAGGTCCCAGTCAGCATGGTTACCCTCATTGGGTGACTGCAGGTAGAAGCCCTCTCTCCATTTCTGGACTCTCAGAATATTCTCCACCATTCCCAGAGGAGACCTGTCAACCGTGGAATCTAGTGATTCATACTGCATCTTGTTTTCTATTCTAGATGCTCTCCAAGAGTAGAATCTCTGTCTGCTTCACTTCTGTATCCTCCACAGCATCCATTTGTTAAATGAATAAAGAAAAGCTAAGATCAAGATTGCTCTGCAGAGGGTCTGATTCAGATTTTCACCTGCTGTCTAATCCCCCAGCAGCAGCCCCACACTTGCCCTCTCAAGGTGTTTAGACCCTCAGAATAAGCTGTGGTGGTTTTACTGGCTCTGGGAAAAAGAATGTGACATGGGAAGGAGAGTTTCATGAAACTGGGACAGGAGTGTGGTACTCATGGATACAAGCCCAGGAACCCTCCACAAGTTATTCTCTCAACGGTGGCCCTCACTTACCTTCATATTTATAGGATGATTTATTCAGGGGATCGGCCAGAAAACAGGAGCAGAACAAGGACACCAGTGGAAGCTCCTTCATCTTCTCTTTGTAGGCTGCAGAAACACCAGTAGGACAACATGGTGACCCCCTTCTAGACTCAGAAGTCAGCCTTCTTGTGACTCTGCATACCCGAGCACCCAGGGGTGACCAGTCTCCACAGAGGTATCTAAACCATCCAGACCCATCCCTTGGCTGAGGCTCCAGCCCCCTTTGCCCTGAGAAGCCTGGTTTAGGATTTTCGTGTGTGATTATGTCCACTTCTGTCCATCTTATCAGAACCTGAGCCTTCCAAAGCACCCAGATGATCCCATCTTCTCCTCAGTGCATTGTTTCCCTTCTTAGCACTGAATGCAAAATGCCTTCAGGTAAAGACCGCAAGCACTAGTGCCTTTGCCCCTACCTGGCACCCTGGACCTAGTTCTCTCTTTCCTCACATTTGCCAGAATAGTTCATTTACTTTGCTCCAAGATACAGGAAATCCCACTCCATATTACTCAAGGTACTCAGCAGTGCATCACTGAAAGGTAAAGAAGCTCACCATCATCACTCTAGTCTTGCCCCTCACTGAGAGGCAAGGTCAGGATGTGAGTCTTCTCTGACCTTCCCAGTGCAGTGGTCAAAGCCAAACATGCTGGCGTCCATGAGGGCTGAAAGAGTAGCCCCACCACTGCCTAGCCTCTTTGTGTCAGAAGAGGATTTGAAAACCAGGAGGTCACAAGTTAGAGCTGATACGGTGAAGTCCAGCCCACCTCTGCCCTGGCCCTGGCATGTGCTCCTGCCTGTACCCCTACCACCCTAGGGCCAATGACCCTTGTTTTAGGCTCCACTATGTTCAGGCTCTCTCTGTTCTCAGCTAAACCCAATGTAGTGCTTAAGCACTCTCCTCCTCATTCTCTTTTACAATTTGAAAACATAATTAAGTGCAAAATAATATATGTACATTGTAAAAACTTCTTAAAGACACACACAGATGAGTAAAAGGAGGAAAAGCTCAATGGTGATCCCACCCATCTTCTAGAGAGAACTTCCTTTAACCCTTAGTTCTACTTCCTGTCAGTCTTTTATCCTTCTTTGTGCCTATGTAAGTACATATATGTGTGTACAGAAATACCCTATGCTGTGGTGCCCCATCACAGAAAGAGTTTTTGTACCTACCAGCGAGGGTCATGTTTTCTGGACGGTGAGGGCTGAATCTGGCTCAAAGTCACAAAGTAGGTCTGTCACCAACTCAGGATGCCGTCACAAATCTGAGAAAGAGAGTGTTCTACCACTGACATGTTATTTGCATACGGAATTTCTTTATAAAATTGGGGAGGGAATCCCAGAAGTCACCTTGGTCTGCTCCCACCACCAAGAACTCTACACACCCACTCTCCCTTTCCCAAACCCAGACCCTCTCTTCAACATCACCACAATCAAGTTCAGTCTCCATGTACTAATGATAGTTTCATAATTGGCTTTCTAGTCTCAAGTCTCCCTGAGTATCAGACACAGATTTCCCAAAATTGTATGTGTCAAGAGGTGTTCATTTATCTCTCTGTGAAGCTTAATGGCTGGCCCAAAACAAAAGCTAGGGTGAGAGACAAATCTTAATTCAGAATCACTTGGGAGTTTTCAAAAAATAACTCTGTGTCCTGAATTTCTCCCTATTCCCACCCTCAGACCTCCCTGCCCAGCCTGTTCTGATATGAGATCAGAAGGAATTGGACAGAGGATGTCAAAATACTACTCCAGATGGCCCCTTGCTCACTACCCACCAAGAACCTCTTGTCTTAAGCACTCCTTGACCCCATTTAACATAACCCTGGACTATGAGAGAAAAAAAACATTGTTATAGAATAATGTCATCATAATGTGGTTGGTGCAGAGTTGGAAATCAGCATGCAGGATCATTGTGGGAGCACAGAGTTGGGGCTTCATATTGAGCACCTGGGAGACCCTGGGGAGCCAGGCGGGGGTCTTGGTGTTAGCAGTACCTGAACTGAGTCTTAAATGATGATTGGAATTAAGCAGGGAGGGTATTGTGCCAAGGAAGGAACACAAGCAAGGTGGGGGTGGGGTGTGAGAAAGCTCTGTGTCTGTGGTTGATGCTGGACCAGAGAGTGTGAAGGAGGAGGGAGAGATGAAATAGTAGGTGACAGGGCCCCACTGAAGGCTGCTAGCCAGTGAACTGAGGAATAGCCAGTGGTAAACAGTCGTCATGGGGACCACTTGATCTTTGGTCACTGTGGTGGTTAATTTTTGCATCAACTTGACTGGACTAAGGGATGCCCAGATAACTGGTGAGCATTATTTCTGAATGTGTCTGTGAGGGTGTCTCATGGACAGGTTAACATTTGAGTGGACAGGCTGAGAAAAGATGACTGTCCCCAGTGTGGGTGGGCCTCACCCAATCTGTTGAGGGCCTTAAAAGAACAAAAGGTAGAGAAAGAATGAATTCACTCTCTCTGCTTGAGATGGACATCCATCTTCTCCTGCCCTCAGATATGAGAGCTCTGGTTCTCTGGCCTTCAGACTTGGACTGGAATTATGCCACCAGCTCTCCTGGGTCTCCAGCTTACAGGTGACTGATTGTGGGATTTCTCAGCCTCCCTAACCACCTGAGCTAATCCATCATCATAAATCTCTTTCTGTATGCATCCTATTGGTTCTGTTTCTCTGGAGAATTCCAACTAATGCAATCACCCTCAGTGGTCACCGTGCCAGCAGAAGTTGGTGTGAGCCAACAGCTTCACTGCCTGCAGCTCACAAGGGGAAGGACTCTGAGACTGATGTAGAGCCCCTTTCCTTCCTTAATGAGGTGTTTTCCCTCTGGCAACTGGGGTCTGTACTAGCTATGGATGAGCAGCGGATGAGTGGGGGAGCCACGGAGGGCGGGAGGGGAAGGCAGGGGGCTCAGCTTTAGGACCAGACCAATGCAGAGTCAAACTCAGACTTGATCTCACTTACTAGCTGTCACTCACATGTCTAATTTGCTTTCTCCATCTTAATTCTGCACCAAATTGCACAATTGAAGTGAGAAAAGCATATTACAGCATCCAGCAAAAAGGAGGTACTTAATGAATGTGAATTTCCCTTTCTCTGCCTTTTCCATCAGGGTAGCCACCACCCACATCCCTGCTTCAGAGTCCCTGCCCTGGTCCTCACCAGCTCGGCAATTAAGGACTATAATCTCCATTTGCAGATGAGGAAACAGAGGCCCAGAAGGTTTATGTGGCTTACTCAGGGTCATGAGGTTAGAAAGGTATAAAAGCAGAGATTTAAAGCCAGGTCAATTGGCCTTGAAGTGCTCCTCCCTGAAGCCTTTGTGTTCTTTGCCAGGCCTCACTCCGCTTGCTATGCAGCACAATGGGCCTCTTTCCTCTGAGCCAAGCTGATCCTGACAGTACCAGTGGGTCCCTGAACAGGGCCTGGATGTGACATCCCTGGTCACGAGGCTCCATGCCACACAATTTTGGCTCATAGCCAAGTTGATTAATGAGGTGACTGGCTGGGCCAGCGGGCCCTTGCAGGAGAGGGCATGGCATCAGACTTAACCTAGGTAATGGATCTAAAGCTGGAGGTCCAAGCAAGTGAAGTGAGGCAGAGAAGGATACTCTAAGAAAGAAAGGGGACTGAGCTGGACTTCTTCTGTAGGAGTAGATACCTGGAATGAGGGACCATGCCCTTCAGCCAGACCTGGGCAGGACAATTAAAGCCCTCTACTCATGGAGCACAGATTATGACTCCTGTCACCTACATGATCCCAATAATCTTCATGTGAAGAATCAGATTCTGCAGGTGCCTCTATCCCTGCCATGGCTTTGGAACTTGACAGTGTGTGAGCATGTGGACTGGATTTAATGGGAAACAGAGAAGGCCCAGTGGGCTGCATGCAAGGCTCATTAGGACCAACTGGTAGACCAGCAATAAGAGGATGAGGAACCAGACGACTAGGGAAAGCATTTGCTCTTTATATTCTATTCAGCAGGAAGGCGCTGACATCTTTGGACTAAAGGAGGAGAGAGGACACGGTGATGCTGATGATAATGGCCAAAGGAATAGCTACTACATCATGAACACCTGCTTGGTACCAGAAAATTCACAAGCATTATTCCAATTTGTTCTCTGAGGT
Source organism: Enhydra lutris kenyoni (assembly GCF_002288905.1). Classification (NCBI taxonomy): domain Eukaryota; kingdom Metazoa; phylum Chordata; class Mammalia; order Carnivora; family Mustelidae; genus Enhydra; species Enhydra lutris. The sequence goes on from NW_019154087.1 coordinate 71,410,937, forward strand.
TATTTGTAAGAAGGAACTTGAAGCTCAGCAGAATGAGTTTAATGACACAAAAGCCTACAAGTGGGAAAGGCAGACCTGGGGTGTTCATTCTAAAGCCATTTCTGTCATTAGTTGCTACTCAAGCAAAAAGATTCTTCTGACAGCATCAGCCTTGGGAAAAGATAAGGAGAGGAAGTTTGGAAGCCAGGACTAGGCACAAAGTGAAGAGGACCCACCTAGAACAAGCCCTCGACTATTTGCATCCCAGCCAGTACCGTTTTCCTGCAAGCCAATCTATACATTCATTCCAGCTCCAGCATCTAAGTCTATGTATAGAAAAGAAAGTATCACACATTTTTATTGATAGATGGAACCATTAACATAATTGGTAGAAATAGTTGGTTAGCAATAACCCAAACGAGAAGAGACCCAGGCCATAAAAACACGAGACGCAGAATGAGTATGTTTTGATTGGCAGACAGGGTGGCTGAGAGAGAAGCTCTGGAAATTAAGACTGTTGACTGAAGGGGGATCTCGTGTGGCATGGTGGGGGGAAAGATGTCTAAAGCAAGGAGGTCAGAGTCCCCCGTTTTCCCCTTGAACGTCAGAATATCAGCCGTGGAGTGGAGTGAATTTCTGACCACTAGCCAGAAGTTCCCAACTAGGTCAGCCTCACTCCCAGGAATAAACGTGGGACTCTTTGATAGTCACTAGACTAGAGGTGCTCCACGCCTTCAGTGGGCAACAGCTGGATAAACTAAACACTGAACGGCACATATCCATCCCACACAACCAACAATTGTCCATTCCAAAGTGCCAATACACTCCTCCCCGGGGATCAAAGATCCTAAGGTCGCCCTGAGATGGGACCAGGGTCCAAACCTTTGAATTCCAGCACCCTTACCCTTCTTCTTGATCCCTTCCCTCCTCCCACACACCAGAACATGAGGGGAAAACCCATGTGGGGGCCACCTGAGCTGCATGAAAAGATGGGGATTTAAAGGACTTTTTACATGACCAGAAATGGCGCCCCATGTTCCCAGGTGTTCTGTAATGTGGTTGATACCCAGGAGCCCATAGAGATGCACACCAGGCTCTCTGATGCTCTAGCATCATGACCATTTACTAGGTGCATGCCTAATCCCCTTGAGGCTCCTCTGACAGCCCACACTCCCCAAGTAAGACTGTGTTTTATTTGTCACTGCAAGGAATGCCCACATGAGGCTTTCAGGATATGCCAAATCCTATGTGGACTATTTTTGAAGGGTAAAAATCTAACGCACATGCCAGTGGTTTGACTAGAGTGGTCCCTGGTGAGGGTGTGTGGAGACGATAGAGGGACTCTGGCATGGAATCAGGGCATGGACACAGTGAGCTCTGATCTGGGACGTCTAAACATGTTCAGTACAGGGAGGTGGATTTTTAGGTCTGTGCCAATTACTAGTCCTGTTGAAGTTATGTATGTGCCTGAAATCAGCTGTACATATGACCTAAATGTCATGGAATCCTATCCCGGCACAGTAACCATGGTTATTTTGTGCCGATCAAAGGACTTTGACTGAAAGCTTTACATCTTATCTGAGGTTAAAAAAAAGGGATATAAATTATTTTTTCATGAATGTGGTTCTTTCCACGATACTTATTGACTATTTAATTCTGTGCCAAGCCCTCAGCTGGGTCCTAAAATGACCACAGGGGTTTTGGGTGATGAAAATGTGAAACAGGTCCCCAAGGTGAGAATTTGGAGTCTCAGAAAGTTTTGCAGATGCCCTGAGGGTCCACAGCAATTCTCCAGCAGTAACATGGACCATGTTATAGAGGGAGATGGAGCAGCCAGTAGAGCACAGGCCAAGACCGGACCAGTGAGACCCACAAAAGGCAACGGGGTAAAGCATAATAGCGTGTGATTGGCTGGCTTTGGGGAGCTAGCGTTGTCCAATCACCACGCCCGCAGGGATTGCTTCTAAGGGCTTCAGGAAGAAGAGATGGTGGGAGCCAGGGTCAGAGGCAACTTCCAGACAGTATCTAACAGGCTCAGGAATGCAGCTTCCGTCGTATTTCTAGGAAATAAAGAGGAGTCACCTGTAGGCAAGCGCAGAGTCTAGGGAGCCCCTCCTCGTTGTAACAGCTATGTTGGGAGGCCAGCCAAAGAAGGAAAATTAAGTCTAGAAAAATGACAGCCCCAAATAATCTACAGTGATGGCACTTTCTGGGCTGCTCGTATTTTCCATTTAATACATACGGGAGAATCAAAATATTGGAAGCAAAATTCCATGGCACGGACTTCCATGCAAGGTTACTGGATGGAGGGCAAGACATTGTGAACCCGGTACCCTTGGAGATGCTGGACTCAGAGTACTTGGGAGCATTGAGTATGGAACAAGCCCTGTAATTGGAGTCCTAGTCACAACAGTAGCAATATTTTGGAGTGCTTTTCAGTTTACCAGGCACTTTCAAGTGCATGTATGTGCATATATACATTTTATATGTAATGTTTTAATTACAAACATATTAATATTCTATTTCAGAAAAGAAATCCCTGTCATCTCGCTACTTTTTGCTGTTGGCATTTCCTTCTAGTTTTTTTTTTTTCTTCCTAATGTCCATGATTTCTAGATAGTTGTAAATTGGGCATATATATTTTATCATTGCATTCTCTCCAAAACCTATAAAATAGGTTCTATTATACCCATTTTACTGATGATCAATTCAGGCAAGTGACTTGATTTGCCCAAAGTCTTACAAGCAGAAAGCAGAAAATGATATAGATGGGATTTGAACGAACGTCTTCAAGGTTCCATGGTACTTCCTCATATCCAAGACCAAGTGTAAATATAAGTAGGGTGGATGACTGCCTAGGGCATGTGGATGAAGGGTGCACAAAGCCTTGCCCACCCCAACCGTGGGCAGACCGAGGGCTTAGTTTTCACCACTGAGTTCTCTCCTACAACAGGCATTGCCTCAGAAAGTCCTGTTCAAAAGCATACACACGCCCTACCATGTGTAATAAATTAAATCATTTTCACATCAGCAGAGAACAAGCAATAGATTTGTAGGCATTTCCACAGGTCAAGCTCTCTGCCCATAGATGGGAGGAGCCATGGTGATCTCTGGCATCTTCATTTCCCACCCTTTTCAGATGAAGAGACAGAGGGCCCAAGAGGGTCGGTGCCTTTCCCAATACTAAGTAGGAAGGGCAGAGCCAGGTTTCCAATCCACATTTAGCTACAATCAAGAGAGATTCTCATCTTTTACAATATTATTCTTGTTTTCTTTATTCTTTCATTCTTCCCCAGTGCTTTGTAAGTTTTACATCTTGTTTTAATCTCCAAGTTAAAAATCATTTATATCTATGTTTTATTATATTAAGAAGAAAACAGTATCTAATGGTTTTCTCTGTGAAAGATGAGAGCTATTGCATACTTCTATTTCCTTTCACCACAAACCTTCTGATTTTGTCACGGGGATCTGTATTTTCAGTTCTGGATTACTATTATTGATTTCTTTCTTAAATTACTTGTTCAACACATATTTACTGAGAATCGACTATACATATCACATTAGGAAGGTGCTTGGAAGTAATACAATGATAAATTTAATAGACATATTCCTTAGCCTTCACATATTTGACATTTGCATTCAGCTCTATAAATATGTTGATTGTATTAGACAAAGACTCAGGGCATGCAGGTGGCTCAGGTTCAGCATCTGACTCTTGATTTTGGCTCAGGTTGTGATCTCAGGGTTGTGAGAGCCTCCTGAAGATTCTCTCTCTCCCTCTTCCTCTGCCCCTCCCCCCAGCTCCCTCACTAATAAAGAAAATAATTAGACAAGAAAAATAATTAGACAAACCATCTAAATTCTAGTATTTTCTTTCTTTCACCATTATCAATACCATATCTGTTTTGTCCCAAGTTCTTTAATTTGATAAAAAGTTTTGGTTAGCTAGACTACTTCTGGGGTAATACATTCTTCAAGCAGGGTTCATGGAATATTTACTGAGTCCTTACATATCTGTTTGGTGCCAAGTGAAGAAGACAGATAGGTCTGTCCCAGGATCAACGTCAGGTAAGTTGTGTTAGTGCTATTAGCTAATGCAATCTATCCACCTGCTTCCTCATTCTCGGTTTCAACCTTGCTTTCTACCTGGGCATTGACTCCCAAACGATCCCCTGGAACTCTACACCCTGCCCCACCCCCTCTCTCACCCTATAGTCTGCACTCAGCTCCCTTCTCCGGATTCACATTCCCTGATTGGTTCTCTGAACTCCCGGGATGCCTGTTCTCCACCATAAATTAGGCCAATCATCCCAGAGCTCCACCCTTTCCCATCTGTTCTGTCCTCTTGCTTCCAACAACCTACCTCTGAAAGAAGGACCCTAAGGGCATGGACACACGGCAACCATCAGTTTGAATGGATAGAAAAGACCAGAGAGCATAGGGGAGGAAGGGGGATGTGTAGGTGTGTATGGGGAAGCAGGGGTAGTGGACCTTTATCTGTGTATTTTCCTGTCTTCCTAGTGGAACTAAAGATGTAAAAACCTGCAAAATGCTTTTTAAAATATCAGAAGAGATTTTTTTTGTCCATACTCTTCCTCAAAAAAAAAAAAAAAATAACCTTTTTCCAGACTATCACATCTCTAAATACAGCAAATTCTAACTTAGTAAGCAAATTAAATTATACATGATGAGAGTTTATTAGCCAAGACAAAAAAAGGGGGGGCGGGGTTGGAAATAGAGTTTGGTTCTCTATAGAGCAATATAAAAAATTACATTTTGAATGTTTTATAGTTTTCTCCCAAATTTCTATTCCCCTCCCCAAATAAATGGCTCATTCCTACCTACCTATGATTTCAAAATCTCTGGGAATTCTGTACCTCCAAATGATAGTCTCCAGTTAAGTGAGAAATAATATAAAGAGATCAAGGGGGTCTGCAGAAAGGATCTTAAGACTTCAGGAAAAATTAAGCCTTTCTTGGATTATGATATTGATTTTGAAAACATCCAATTATTTAAAATCAACGATACAAAAAGATCTGAATTTTCCTGTTCTTTCTGTATGGTTGGTTTAATGCAGACACTGTCCTTCTCGCTTTACCTTCCTCTTACTTTCCTTCTCTGCCTTCTTTCCTGTCACACTTTACTCTCCAGATCTCAGTTTATCAATCTTTATTGCTCTACTTGAGGTCGTATCTATCAGCACACTTATGTCCCATCAGGCGAATGTGGTTTAAATGGCCTAGAAGGCAGCCAAACTTGGTTGGCCCTGGGATTTCTTTTATTGAGCCAAAGTGAAATCTAAATGTTAAGCAAAAAAAACTGCAAGACACCCCCACCACCACCCCGGCCAATAGTGTGTCTGTTCAACACCCTGCTCAGGAAGAACAATATTAGACCAGACTTCTCAATTTTTGAGAATAGACTATCCCCCTACAGAAACACAGTTTTCCACTTAACATGGTACTTGGATTTTGGACACCTATTTGGTACGTGGTCATTGGGACATGTTTGAGCAAGACAGTTCTCCTTGCAAGAAGTTCATAGTCAATGATATGGATGAATCTTGAGGACGCTATACCAAGTGAAAGAAGCCAGTCGTAAAAACACAAAGGCTGCATGATTTCATAAGGTACCTAGAGTAATCAAATTCATAGAGACTGAAAATAGAATGAGGGTTGCCAGGGGCTGGGGAGGAGGGAGAAGGAATGGAGAGTTAGTGTTCAACAGGGACAGAGTTTCAGTTTGGAGAGATGAAAAAAGTTCTGGGGCTGGATGGTGGTGATGGTTGCCCAAAAATATGAATACCACTGGACTGTACACCACAAAATGGCTAAAATGGTAAATTTCGTGTCACGTGTATTTTACCAAAATTAAAATTTTTTTAAAAAAATTCATAGTCTGTTAAGAGTTATCCACAGGCTTACAGTCTTAGAAAAGGTCATAAGGATCACTGAGCTTGTGTTTTTTTCTTACTGGGACCAACAACAAAGAACTGCATTTTGTATCATGACCCAGGATATACCCGTCATAACGCTGACAGACACACATACCTATAGTCACTGATACAACTACATACACAGAAATGTACACATAACTGAACTATAAACATAAATATGTAAATATATGCTTATTTATTTGTAACTATAGTAATATTTCTAAAATATGTTTATAAATATAACATTATTTATATTTATAAATATTTACATAACTGAAAATACATAATTAAGAAATTGTGATAAAAACATTTACTCTATTATATGGAATGTGTTTTGACTTTTTTCCATTCTCATTTATCCCATTTTATTTGAAAAAAAAAAATACCAGTTACAACCCACAAATCAGACTTCACAATACACTATTGGATCTCAGTCTGCAGTTTGAAAAACACTAACCTAGACCCAGCCCCCAACACAAGGCAGAAATCTCTATAGCCACCCTGTGGATGGTCAACTAACATCTGCTTGAATGCACTCGGTGGTGGGGAGCTCACTCTCTACAATGCTCTTGGTGGATCCATCTAGCAATTAAAGATCCTTGTCCAATCCAGATCTATTCCAGGAGTGGCCTGGGTGGAGCTGTGATCCCAGGACAGGGACCTGCTGACAGGTGCTCCGGCGATGGTGGTAAGTGGATTTTAAGGAGGGTGCAAGCACATTTCCTAGCAGCAAGGTGGGGGCTTGGGACAAGCTGAGGAGAGAGTGCTGGCTGGCCCTAGAGGACAGGGCAGGGTCTCTGGAGGCTCTAGCTTCATTCAGTGGAGCTGCTAATCAGACCTTGCCCCTCTGCCTCCTCACCTCTTGCTCCAGCACTATGATTATCTCCTCATCTGGTGGATGATCTCATTCCCCCTGGCACCCTGACTCCCTGCCTGTGGGAGAGGTTTCCTCCCCCTAGAGGGGGCCCCAGCCTCAGTAGAGACAGATTCTCCCACATTCCCTCTCAACCTGCCACCCACCCGACAGAACTCCAGTAGTCCACCGCTGGACATCCCTTCCCAATGTGTTCTCTTGGTCTTGAGACACGGAGGTATCCCAGGCCAGAGGGTTCGAACCTGGGCTGCCTCAATATTTCTGAATCCCCTCCCAAGGGTTCAGGGGACCTGTTTTTGTTTGATTTTTTTTTTTTTTTCCCCAGGACAATGGGACTCCTCCACACCTAACTGTATCTTCCTGGGAGGAATAAGACAAAGACAGCACGCCACATGGGGACGGAGCTGGCCACTGGACAACAAATCCCTGGTTCTGGTCCCCTGGATGAGAAGAGAGCATTGCCTAAACTCCTGGTGAGGGCAGTGGGCTGAGCAAGGAGGGGCCGGCTCGGCCACTAGCGGAGGACCAGGGCGTGGCAGTTGTGGGTTCCCGCAGTTTGCTGCCTGACAGCCCGCTGGCCCTGCCCAGGTAGGAGCAAGTTGACCTCAGGGCGGGGCGGGGCTAGGAAGAGGTGGTGATCTCATTGTATCCTTAGAATACAGGAGCAAAAAGTAACCCAGTGCAGATAAAGGAGAAAGAAAAGGATGAAACACACAGGGAAAGGGAGCCAAGAAAAACTGTGGCTGAGAAAGGAAATGTAAAACCCAGAGCAGCTGCTAGCTTGAAGTGGGTCTGGGCATCAGAGCCAGCTCAGGGGAAGACAGACTCAACAAAACCATTCTGCCTGTGCAACAGAACATTTTTATGCAGGAAAAAACTCACCATGGACATCCGACCCAAAAGAAACCCTGGCAATTCCCGCCCGCCCTCTCTCTCCTGAGCTCTGGAATAGAAGGACTGCCTCTAGCCATCCCCTTACCCCTGGGGTAGACCCATTCTTTTCACATCACCCCATTTCCCCCAGGATTTGACAAAGTTGAATTGATGGAGTGAAACCAAAGGCAGCACAATGGTGCCAGCTCTTTTGCTTCTCCTCTCTGCCACTGCTAATTTTTTCTTTTGTCTGAAAAGCCTCAAATAATTTGCATTTCATTCCTACTTACCTGCAGTCCCGTTCGAAGCGAGCTGCTCCCTTCCTCACTCCCTCAATTAGTGGTACCCTGGGCTTCTCTCCACATCAGCACCACTGCTCGCTCTCGCCATGACATCACCTCTGAGCTCGGTGATTGGCCGACAGTGGGTTGCTTGGCAATTGGACAGTCTCTGGCGGAGCAGGGATTGCCTGAGTGAGTAACTCTTAGCAGGCCAGGGAGTGGAAGATGATGTCAGACAAATAGCCTGCTTTCCATGCTGCCTACGGAGCCAGAGCCGGGGTGGGGTGGGAGGGCAGGGTGAGGGTGGGGATCCAGAAGAGAAGGAGGGAGTGGTACTCGAAGGTGGGGGTGAAGGCCCAGCTTGCAAGCTGAGCTATCCAGCCAGGGAGAGCACCTGGAGGGGGGAATGATGAATGATGTCCAGAATCTTTAGCTCTTTCAGGGGGTGGGAAAATATGGAATCTAGAGGAGAAATCAGAAAGAACAGATGAACCCTAAAAATAGCTTCCAGAGGGCTCGGTGCCTGTTTCCAGCTCTGTCAGAAGGGCTGGTGGGTTTGAGTGGTGACTCAGAAGGCAAGAAAGGGAGCTGCAGACACCCCAGGCCTGGGAGCTCGTGAGGGCGTGGCACGTGGGCCCCAGGAGAGCAGGGTTTCCCTCTTGCCACCTGGCTGTGATGTTGGCCACACCTCTTCTGTGGCAATGTGACTAGCACTGGTGGGTCCTCACAGTCCACCCAACCTTCCCCTCCCCCCGGGCCTTCCAGAGGGAAGAAGACCATGACTGATGCTGAGGAGCATCACTACCGGGGTGACTCCTCAAACAGATGAACCCCTGAGGGGAGAAGAGGGGTCATCCATGGTGGCTTCCCTAGTTCCCTCAGGAAATGAGGACAAGGAGCCCCTGATGTCACCTTCTCAGCCTGCTGGTCCACCAGAAGTAGCAGGGCCAGTGGAACAAGACCCCTTAAAGCCTCTCTGTTCAAAGCCTCACTGAATGTCTTCTCCCATCCCCGCACCCCAATGGCCGTGCTCCAGCACCCTGCCTCACCTCACCTCCTTTTTTGAGGGGGGTGGATTTCTTTTATTGTGGTAAAAGGCACATGACACAAAACTTAACCATTTTAACCATTTCTCTGCATACATGTCGATGGCATTAAGCACATCCACGATGTTGTGCAGCCGTCAGCACCATCCAGCTCCAGAACTCTTTCGTCTTCCCAAATTGAAACTCTGTCCCCATTAAACACTAACTCCCCTCCCCCCCGGCTCCTGGTAACCTCTAATCTACTTTTTATTCCACTGAATGTGCCTATTCTAGCAAATTCATTACCTCATGTATTACCTCATGTAATTGGGCTCATACAGTATTTGTCCTTTTCTTTCTGGCTTGTGTCACTTAGCATCATGTCCTCAAGGCTCATCCACATGGTAGTGGGTGTCAGGATATCCTCCCCTCAGCCTTCCAGGGGAGGGTCTGTTCTACCACAGTCAATGCCATTGACCCTTACTTTCTACCTCCACCGCCCTGCTGACTGAGAACAGACAAAAGTCACCTTCGTTCAGCCCATGCTCTTAAATCGTTTTTGAATTGCAAGAGCACCAAAGAGCATCTGCATATCCCCACATGTGCGTGCAGAAGCCATGCTGTGTACCTACTCTGCAAGCGTCTCATGTCGGGGAGGAAGCAAGTTCTCAGACCTTGGCACGCACCCCACAGCTGGGAACCACTGGTTGGCTGCTCCCTGACCAGTGCCCTGTGCTCTTCTCCAGGGGCCCCATGTGGATTTTTATATCCAACTCCCACCCCCCTCACCAGGAAAGGAAAGCACCCATTAGTTGCCCAGCTCTGGGCAACCCCACAGGGTTGGGGGAGGGGATGACCAGAATAATGAATGACCCCTGACAGCCTTTGGAGTCCACCAAGCTCACCCTCACTGGTCCTGTCATGTAACCCCCAGCAACACGGCAAAGGCAATGGGACGAAAACCTTTCTTCTGCAGGAATAACATGCTTATCATGTATGCCACATGCCACAAAACCAAGACCCTCTGGTCCCGGGCTGGCTCAATTCAAAGGCAATCAGGAACGCCTAGGGATATCGAAATGGTTGCCTGAATGTGCAGAGAGAGTAGAGGTCACACTGCCCGCCAGAACAGTATCAGGAATCCAAGTGAACCTGAACCATGGGGCTGCTTTACAGTCAAGGGAGCCTCTCCCCTCTTCCCTGGCTTCTCTTTCTTCCTCCCTCCCAGTGCTGAGAAGTCTGGAACTCCACAATCTGCTGCTCTGGAAAGGGAGTAGGGTGGAGGGAGGAGACAGTGAGTTGCCATGGTGATGGCAGCCAATGAGAGAGTCTCTGCTCCTAGGGGAGGGGAGCACTCTGTCTGAGTCCCCTTTACTGACTAATAGGAGAGGGGGGCTGAGGCAGAGGACAGGACATCACAACCTGAGAGCAGAGACCAAGGTGGGGGAAATGCAGAAAGCTGCCTTATTTCCAGAGTTATTTAGCTACTATTTGAGTACTATGCAGTGATGGACTCTGTGTGTGTGTGTGTGTGTGTGTGCGCGCGCACACGCACGCGCATGTGTGGTGTGTATATGTATATGATCAGTAAATCTCACTACAGCCCTATGAGGAGGGGACTCACCACCCCATTTATACAAGAAACAGAGTCAAGTGGTAACTTGCGCACAGCCTCCCATTAAGGGATGAGACCTACATTTGAATTGGTGGGGCCTGATATCGGGAAGAGGGAGAGTAGGCAAGCCACATAGAGCTCCGCCCGCCCAGCCTAACCAGATGCCAGTGTCCCAGAGCTTCCCCAAGATGGCATAAGACCAGAGTGATGGAACAGAGAAAGAAATACAGTTGTTTTATAGAAAAGCATCAAGCATGGAGTCCAAAGGTAAAAGAGTGAGGCATGCAATCACCAAGGTCAAAGTCAGGAGGTTAAGGGGGGCCTTTATTTTAGGGGTGAGACTAAAGTTTGGGAGATCTCTTCTATAGAATGTATTGAATTGAATACTGTCAGGTATTTACTTAAAACAAATACAAATGTGTGTACTATGTAACTTTTAAAAATGTGAGCAATGTTGTTTCCCTTGAATAGTGGCTCCTGTGATTCAAGCACGCTCATGACACCAATAGCTTGGATTTATTTCAATCAACCAAAATGCAAATAAAGCTTAGCCAGTTCGAGTCTAGGCAATGTTGGATTGCTGAACCTGTTTCTTTATGCTGATAATTAGGTTTGCAAACTAAATTATAAGGACGGTTCATATTTAGAACAACAACATATAGTGATATTTATGAAAACAATATGTATCAAGGGGGCAGGGCGCCTGGGTGGCTCAGTCATTAAGCGTCTGCCTTCAGCTCAGGTCATGATCCCAGGGTCCTGGGATCGAGCCCTGCACCAGGGTCCCTGCTCAGCAAAGCCTGCTTCTCCCTCTCCCACTCCCCCTGCTGTGTTCTCTCTCTCTTGCTGCCCTCTCTTAGTAAATAAAAATTAAAAAATTATATATATATATATATATATATATATATATATATATATCAAGGGAGCTACAACCTGTAAGTCACTTAGAACAGTGCCCAATGCAAAGTATGTGTTCAATAAATGTTAGCTTTTATTTCAGTTGAATTCAAAAGTAGACTACCCATGAGTCTGCAAGTAAACAGAAGTTGGTCTCGAACTTAACAAAACATGAGCATTTACATCAAAACTGAACACATACATACACCCATTAGAGAATGGGCACGACAAGCAGTCTCCTCCTGGAGGAAGGCACTGTGGCTGAGACGGCTGCAGGAGACCTGAGCCAAACAGTCACCTTCAGAAAGTGGGCAAAGTCCCAGGGGAGACCTCTCCCTCGAAGGTGGCACATTCCATCTGGAAGTCTCGATTAAATGGAACAAGACGGGTCAAAACCTCCCAGAGAGACAATGTGATACCTTAACACCCTGATTTCACCAGACCCTCAAGAAGAGGGCAGAGATCAAAATGTAAAGAGAGAAGCTGACCTTACTTGCCGAGGCCACATTCACAGTCCGAGGGGCTTGGGCACCCACAGTTATCCACAGTGTTCAGTGGAGCCTGAGTGAAGTGCCCGCGAGGATAATGCTGCAGGTGAGACTTTGTATTTGAACATCACCGTGAAGGAACCGAGAGTTACAAACTGACTGGTTTAGCCAGAGGTGGGGACCATGCCTCTGAATTAAAGAGGAATAATGCCCAAGCAGTAGGAGCAGCTTCAAGGCAGACTTCCTTTGCTACTTTGGATGAAGCTGTTAAGATAACAACAAACAGGCGTGTAAATCCCATTGAACATGACAACCTTCCCCGGACTGGACACGCCCTTGCCTGTAGCATCACAGAGCTGGATACTAGACAACGAGACTTCTAGACGTTAAAGAAAATACAGAAGGAAAAGATTCTCCAGGAAAAATCTGAGCAGGACTTGGCATAGCGGAGGGTAGCTGGAGACACAAGGGAGCCCACTGATGGGCTGGCTGGAGAGAAGCACAGAACTCTTCTGTTCAGATAGTCTTTCCTGCTCTGCTTCATTCAGAAGTCCTCGCACGAGCAGCTGAACTTGCCGAGGTATGGATGGCTCTTTACTGATTTGGGCTAGGAATTTCACAGGTTGGAAACATTCCCCTGGTGTCCTTTATGGGATTTCCTTCGCAGAATCATAACTCCGCTACCATTTGTCACAGAAGAGATTCATAGAACCTGCCCAGGGAACTTGTAGAATTTATCCTGTGCAAGTTTTACCCCACTCCATGTACATCTGGGTTTCAAGTGACCTGCTTCCAGGCACATGAGATTGCCCTTGAGAAACAGCAGTGGCCTCGGGGCAACACACATCCACCAACTACCATTGCAGCACCCCTGTCCACACGCGCGCCCTGGCACCACCCTCTGAGACTCCTGCAGCCATCTTTGTATGACCGTGACACTTTTCTCTCTGCAAGCTTTAAAAAACCTTCGTTTACTTTCCCTTGCGTAACAGGTCTCTGCCTTGTCTGTCCGGAGGTGGTTCTGCCAACTTAAATGTGACTATGGTACAGACAGTAAAATCATTTAAAAATGAATTCTTCTGGGGGCCCCTGGGTGGCTCAGTCAGTTAAGCCTCAACTTTTAGTTTTGGATCAGGTCATGAGCTCAGGGTCCTGCAATGGAGCCCCGAGTTGAGACTCTGAGCTCAGGGGGAAGTCTGTTTGAGATTCTCTCCCTCCCACTCTGTCCCTCCGCCCACATGCATGCCAACGCACACATAGGTGCTCTCAAAATAAATAAATGAATCTTTTTTAAAAAGATGAGTTCTTTTTTTTTTTTTTTTTTTTTACTAACTTATTGCTAAGATTAACAATCAATGAGCTTATGCTCAGATCTGCACAGGGGATTGTCATCCAAAAAGAGCTTTCTCTGCAGACATGGAAGAAGGAGGTGGTAGCCTTCCCTCCCCACACTAACCACCCCCCTCATAGATCAGTGTTTCACAGACAAGCTTAATGAGATGGTTGTTGAAATTTCGGAATAGTAATAAATGCATGATTGCCAAGGGAAAAAAAAGGAAATGGGCAAAAATTATGAAGAGACATTGCATCAATGAAAATATACAAACAATGAATATACACATGCAAAATTGTTCACTACCAGTGATAAGGGAGACAGAGTTCAAGAACACAATGACATTAGAACAAGTAAAATCAAAAATAACACTACCAAATGCTGGTGATGATGAAGAGAAACTGGAACTCTCATGCATAGCTGGTGTGAATGCAAAATGGCACAGCCACTCCGGAAAGGATTCTGTTAATTTCTTTAAAAACAAAAACAAAACACACACTCACCATACAACCCAGCAATTCCACTCCTGGGCATTATTTCCAGAGAAGCGAAAACACGTTTACAAAAAAACGGGTAGTACACAAATGCTCGTTGCAGCTTTATTTGTAATAATCCCAAACTGTAAACAACCCAAATGTCCCTGGAGAGCTGACGGGTTAAACAGAAGTAGTACACCAGCCGTGGAATACTCACTGGCAATAACAGTTGATGAACAATTGATACATAATGACTTGAATGCATCCCAAAGAATTATGCTGAGTAAAAGAAAGCCACTCTCAAATGACAGTATGACTCCACTGGTAGAATATTCTCCCAATGAGGGACGCCTGGGTGGCTCAGTTGGTTAAGCAGCTGCCTTCGGCTCAGGTCATGATCCTAGCGTCCTGGGATCAAGTCCCACATCGGGCTCCTTGCTCGGCGGGGAGCCTGCTTCTCCCTCTGCCTCTGCCTGCCATTCTGTCTGCCTGTGCTCGCTCGCTCTCTCTCCCTCTCTGACAAATAAATAAAAAAAAAATCTAAAAAAAAAAAAAAATAAAAAAATTAAAAAAAAAAAAAAAAAAAAAAAGAATATTCTCCCAATGACAAAACTACAGGGGTGAAGGACAGACCAGTAGCTTCGGGGGAAGAGGAACAGTGGGAGGAGGGATGACTACATAGGGTTGGCAGTGAGTAGATGCTTATGGATGGACTAGCTCTGTATCTTGATCGCAAACCTACACATGTGATAAAATGGCACACATTATAGCAACATCAAGTTCCTGCTTTGATGTTGTGCTACAGTTATGTAAATTGTAACCATGAGGGCAACAATGAGGGCTTCATGGGACTTCTCTGTACCACCCTGGCAACTTCTTCTTGATCTAGAATTATTTTCTCTATCTCTGTCTCCGTCTCTCTCCCCTCTCTGAAATGCCGCTTCCTTCTTTGTAGACTACTGTCTCTACTATTCCATGCTTGTGGCTGCCTCACAGCCATGAAGGACCCCACTGCCTTCTGGTGGAGCTGGTATGCTTTGCAGATACCACTGGATATCTGATCAGGCCATGGCCATCCCGTGCTGACTCCTGCAGGCCCCTGGTTTTCCAGTGGGACCACTCCACGTTCTGCCCCTTAGTGACATACCTTGTCAGGGACCCTCTTAGAAGCACCCCTGGGGGGACAATGAGGATGACCTGGCTGTGGGGCATGAAAACCTTCTGAATGGAGCCAGCAGCCTCTGAGCTGGACCTGGGCTTGCCTCAGGGACTGAGAAGCCCTGCGGAATGGATTTGTGTTCCTCTAAAGACCCTGTGAGGTTTTCCTGTCAGCATAATGCCTTTAAAGCCTGGGTGGCTCAGTCGTTAAGCATCTGCCTTGGGCTCAGGTCATGATCCCAGGGTCTTGGGATCAAGTCCCTCATCAGGCTCCCTGCCCAGGGGAAGCCTGCTTTTCCCTCTCCCACTCCCCTTGCTTGTGTTCCCTCTCTCGCTGGAAACTTAATGCCCCTGGCATGTCCCAGGTGTCCTCATTCCAAGTGCCAAGACCTCACTGTTTCAAAATCGGTGTACCACATTAAGTTGTGGATGTCTGTCACTGCGGAGTGTTAGGACTACAGCTCAGAAAGTCCACTTCCAGAGTGGACTCAAGGGCTCTCAGCTCCTATTCAATCAGCAGAAAGGACTCCATGGAGCACAGGTGCCTAACCGACCTGTTTCCCCCCTCCACTGTAAGTGGGACAACCACGCACTCGGTCACATCTCCATGCCCCTTACTGAGGTCCCAGAGAGGAGCCAGCACAGTCAGACAGCCTTCAACGTGGCCTTTCAAGCCTGCTCAAGCCTCAGCCTAAGGAGGAAAATTGTTCGAGTCCCCAAAATGGTGACACTAACATCATCAGCTACTTCAGTCTATGCTCCACTAATATTCCTCCCTGTCCCAGGGTGGTGGGATCCTCATTGTTTCCAAGCCCTGCAAAGGCCCACTTTGGTGGTGCGTGTGGGCAATTTTATTTCTCAGATACCAGGTTGCATCTTTTTCAGTCTTTTGGTTGCAAATGAATAGGAAACTACTCCAAGTCACCTCATGAATAAACAGGAAGTTCATTCAAGTTTATAGGAATATCACATGGAAACCAACACAAAGGGACAGCTGGGCTGGAACTTGGAACTGGAAGCCAACAAAATCTGAGCAGCCTCCTGCCTCTTCTCTCTCTCTCTCTCTCTCTCTGTCCCTTTCCTCCCCTCCCTCTCCCTTCCTCCCTCTCCCTCTCTCTCTCCTTTCCTTTCCTTCTCTCTCCTTCTCTCCCTCCCCCCTTCTCCCTCCTTTTTCTCTCCCTCTCACCCTCCCTCTGTGCCTCTATCCCTCTCTCCCCGCTTCCCCTTTCTGTATGTGTCTGTGCCTCCAGCCCCCATCACCCTGTGCTCACACAGGCCCACATCTGCATCCATCTACAAGGATATTTCCTTCCATCTCCATGACAGACTCTGCCTTCCGAGCACTGGCCATCCCGTGTTTCTTAAGGTGAGAGATGGACGAACCCCTCTTTCAATCCCAGTTTCAAATATCCAGGCAAGAGAATCCAGCTAGCCCAGTTTCAATCAGGTGTGCTTGTCTGGTGTCAAGGGCGGGCTGGGGGCTGGGCTGCATAGTATGCCTCTGCCTGGGCTCTGTTCTTAGTGCATGGCATTGCCAAGAGCTGAGCAGACGTTCCACGAGGGAACTCGGCTGGGGTTAGCGACCAATCCTAACAGCAACATTGTGCTCACTGCAAAAAGGTCTTTGAACAAAAAGGTAACCGGCAGGGGCAACTGGGTGGCTCAGTTGTTAAGCATCTGCCTTTGGCTCAGGTCATGATCCCAGGGTCCTGGGATCCAGTCCCACATAGGGCTCCCTGCTCGGCGGGAAGCCTGCTTCTCCTTCTCCCACTCCCCCTGCTTGTGTTCCCTCTCTCTGTGTGTGTTTCTGTCAAATTAATAAACAAAATCTTTAAAAAAAAAAAAAAAAGGTAACTGGCAATGGCAGAACACTTACATTGGATTAGGCAAAAAAGAAAAAAAGCTGGGGACAAGAGAATATTTGCTTTTTGCATTTCATTGCCCCTCCCTAGAACTAGAGCTATTTCCTCCCCCAATGCAGGACTCTCAGGACACGCCCCACAACACCTTGGAGGGATGCCTCCTCTGGCATCACAGCAGGGAACTAAGAGATGCACATCTAACACACGCTGTCAGATGGGCTGGGGGCTGGGAGACGAGGGGCTACAGCAATCACTCATCCAGTTTCACCTGCTGCATGCTTGTCTGTACATGGAAGGTGCTGGAACCAGGAGAGGGAATCACCTCTGGGGTCATTTTGGCAGATTTCCTCCTGGCTCTCCTTCAAGAATGCAGAGAGAACGAGAGCTGAGAGGGTGGGTAGGCAGCTCATATCTCCTCTAAAAGAATTTAGGTTTAAGGGACAGTAGGGACTAGGAAGGCTGTAAAGTTAGGTTAAAAAGAAAGGCAAAAAAGGAAAAAATAGACCTATAATCCTGCCACAATAACAAAAAGCCATGGTAAATTTCATTCATGTAGTTTAGAATCTGTTCAATGTCTTCAAAAATATAGTAGATCAATGAATAGTCCAAACTCAAGCAAAGTAATCTTGAAGATGTATGAGCCCATGAAAAATCAATTTGTATCCAAATCCAAGGAAATTTGAAATACCCATAAGCAGAATGCCAATAACATTTTTATATTCTAGCAAAATAAATAAGACATCAAAGGAAAATGGAAACATAAATTGGACGAGGGCGATGGAGAATGAGGATAGAGATTTTTAGCTAATCAGAAAATATAATCAGAAAGATTATATTTCAATGTGTTTACTTTCCAGAGAGAATAAATATTGGTTCAGAAACAACCCCCATTTTAAACTGACTTTCTTATTCTCTAGAAAGAAACTCGCTTTTTCTTATGTAGACAGATTTCTCTTGATTAAACTTGAATTGTCACGTACAATTTCATTTATATGAAGGTCTAGGAAAAACAAACCTCATCCGAAGAGATAGGAAGCAGAATGGGTTGCCCGGCGCTGGGCAAGGGTGGGGTTGATCTGGGGAAGGGATAAGGGAAATTTGGGGTGACAGAGATAGTCCATATCTTAATTATGATAGCGATGGGCGTGGGTTTATGTATTTGTCAAAACTCACTGAACTTAAAATTAGCTTATTTTATTGTTGGTAAATCATACCTCAATAAATCTGATTAAACAACAACAACAACACTGTGCAGTAACAGCAAGAAGAGTTATTATAAATAATAGCATCTTTCCCCGAAGCTGGGACATTGCACTGGAGGTCTGTCCTCCTGCCACCAAACAGGTGTGCCCCTTCTCTCTCTACAAAGGAAAGCAGGGACAGGTAGGGGTGAGAGAGACTCTCTGAAGGAGATGGTGATGGGCTTGTGTTTGGATGAGGGAACAGGAACAGGGGTGGGGATGGCATTCTAGGTTAAGAGATCAACACGGGAAGGCCCTGGCTTTCCTGAGTGGTGTATTTAGAGAACTCTAATAGCAAAATCAAAATGCAGTTGAACAAACACAATTTATATCAGGCAACCAATATTCCTGATGAAAACCCAGGACTTCCTTATTTCTTCTCACTCTTCTCAGTTCCTAAAGCAGCCTAAACTCAAGACTTAGTGTGTCCCGGGGCACCTGGGTAGCTCAGTCGGTGAAGCAAACGACTCTTGATCTCAGCTCAGGTCTTGATATGAGGGTTGTGAGTTTGGGCCCAGTGTTGGGCTCTATGCCGGGCGTGGAGCCTACTTTAAAAAAAAAAAAAAATTAATATTTCCCAAAAAGATTTCCAACTTTGTTAGAAGTTACCCCCTCTGTCTCCGTCCATCCTGGGGGTGTTTGGAGCTGCGGTGAGCTCCTCTTCAGAGCTCTGCCTTCCTTTCTTCCTCTCCTGCCAGAATGCGGGTTGGGGGTGTGAGGAGAAGGGTCTTCTGAGGATGCCTCAGTCATGATGATAAATTGGGTCTTCTCTGGGCCTTGCCGGTGATCAGAGCTGACTTTTTCCCTTGGAGCATTCTGGAGGGTTCCTCAAAGAGCCCCCACCCCCATTTCTATCCTTTCTTATTTGCATTGTTCTAGCAGCCCCTAGGCAGGGAGGTACACATCTGCTTCTCTGTGTTAGGGTCCCTCTCCGCTCAAGGCCGCCCCCTTGGGTAGAATCTAAGATAACTCCAGGAACCTTGTCACACAGGCCTTAACAGGAGCTCAGACCTTCTGGCCTGCCCTTTGTTCTGACAATCCTGTGGGTTCAGGCTGTCCCTGATGCAGCGGCCTCTCTCCTCTGCCCTCAGAGGCACCCACCAGGTGCTGACCGTCCCAGTCTGACTCTGCAACCATTACTGAGACACCAGCCCACCATAAGAAATATTCTAGGTGGTCCCCGAGAAGTTCCTTTCCTTGGCCTTGGGATAAGAGAAAGGCACATCTGTCATTGTTCATGGTGGTGGATGCATGTGGGGGAGGGGAGCTGGAGGCATTGGAAGGCAGGATGGAAGCCACAGCATCCCAACAACACTCCTCAAAGAAATCCTCTCTCTAACTCTGCACCATCCTTTGGTTTCCCAGCTTCTCCTACAGGTTGAAAGAGGGTGGCGAGCGGAGGATGGCAAAACAAGGTGTGGGTCCCCTGTATTTTAACTTTCATTTGGGTCCACCCCTCACCTTAGAATGCCAGAGTGTTTGGCCCTATTTTCTTGGGATCCCACCCTGAAACAATACCAGCGACACTGCTATGTACTGATTCTACATGGGTCCGATACTCTGCCAGGTTCTTGCCATAGGTTATCTCATTTAATTTTCAGAATAAATCTATAGGGCAGGAATGGCTATTATTATTTTACAGATAAAGAAACGGAATCTCAAGGATGGTAACGAACTTAGCCAAGATCACATTGCTACATATAGGAGCCAGATGAGGAGCCAAGGTCTTCTGGTTCCAACACTCTGTGCTGTACCAAATGTTTTGTGTTGGTTGATATTATGGAAATAAAATCCACAAATCCAAAAGTCTTCAAGTAGATTACAATCCAGATAGTGCAGGTAATGACCCCATTCTTCTTCCAGGCCACCCTCTCCTGCTCATCCTTCCTGCCCCCTTAAGACCCCCACCCCCACCTCCCCCATCCTCCCTACTCCTCTCTGGCCTCCAGCAGAATGTTGACACTAAAGGTTCACAATGTGTTTTCCTTCCCTGTCTCTGCGTTAGACTGTGAGCTTCTTGAGGGCAAGGACTGACCAACGTGTTATCCTCAGTGGGTCTCACTGCTTGCCAGGATCTCAAAAGCTATGGGATTAAGGAAGGCATGGATAAATGGTGAACAAATGACAAGGGCTGTCTTCAGAATCCCGATCTTTGCCCAAGAACTTGGCCCCAGCACTTGATGTAAGGGGTTTGTAGGTTTCTCTGGGAGGGAGAAAGGAAGTGGAGATTCAAGCTCCCAGCCTGTAAGATAATGGGGATGAGCTGAGTCACATCTAAGACTCCTTCCCAGGGTTATTGCTGTGGTTCTTTTTTTTTTTTTTTTTTTTTAAATATTTTGCTTATTTATTTGAATGAGCAGGGAAAGGAGGAGCAGAGGGAGAGCAACAAGCAGACTCCATGCTGAGTGCAGAGCCCTATTCGGGGCTCAATCCCAAGACCCTGAGATCATGACCTGAGTTGAAATCAAGAATCCGTCACTGAACCCACTGAGCCACCCAGGCGCCTCTCACTCTTAAGGAGTCCAGAGAGAAGAAAGAAGGAAGACAGTACACTGTGTCTGCTCCCTTCTTTCCTTTGACTGGATGGTACATTCCAACAAAACACAGGTACAGGTATTGGGGATCAATCTAGCAGTCTGAGAGCCCAGGATGTACCAGGAATGTCCCAGGAAGAGGGAAACAGAGAAGGAGGAAGCTTTTGGGGACAGAGGCAATAGATGGATTTATTCTAAGGCAACAGAAGCAAACTTCCACTATGTTAATGGGTTATGTGTTTCAAGTTCTGAACAACCATCCTCCAGATGGACTGTTAGATCTGTCAGAACTTAAGGCCTGCCTTCATGGATTGTAAGGAAGACTACAGAGGAGTACACAGGGGTGTCCGACAGGCCAAAGGGAATAGGACCCATTTCAGAGGTCTTGGACAGAAGGACTCATTACTATCACATCACTTCTCCATTTCCTGAAGAGAGCTACTCTAGAAATGGAGAGATCAGAAGCCACAGATAACACCATGTTTAATGTTCAAAAAACATCACAAGCCACGTCTGGGTATTTTCCTCACTGAATCTCAGCTCACCATCTTGGGCCTTTTTCAGCCCATGGGCATGCACTGTCCACCTGGGGAGAGGCTTACTTGTAAGGGACACAGTGAATGCTGTCCCTGGAGGAAGGAGGACTCAAGTCACAGAAAGCATGACATCATCCTGGCTGCTGAGAGTCTGAGGACTCCAATGATGCCCTCAGCTCCCCAGGATTGACTCCAAGGCCCGTGAGGGGCTGTAATTCTTTAAGTAATGAGGATCATGGCTGTGGAAGTCAAGCCATTATTATCATTCTGTCCTCATAGAGAGAGTAACCTCAAGGGGCTAGCGGCTGAGGGAAGAGAAAAGGGGAAACCTGCCCTTGAGAGTACCTTGTCCCTCCTTTAAAACCTTCAGTAGCTCCCCAGCACCTACAGGACAAAGTCCAAACCTCTCCACGAGTCCCCAAGGCTTTCCATGCACACCACTCTCACCTCCTGCCTTTCACCCCTGACACACATGTGCACATGCACACACACACACACCCTGCACACTGAGCTCCTTTCAAGCTGCAACAAAGTACAACTGGCTCCCCAAAGGTGCCACACAATTTCCAGCCACTCGTCTTTGAATACACTGTCCTTCCTCGTGGCTGGGGTGACTTCCCACCATCTCTCTGTCTAGCTAGCTCCTATCTGTCTTTTAAATCCCAGCACACTCGTCATCCCTTCTGGGAGGCTTTCTCTGACTCAGGGTACAGTTGTTTTCACCCCTGTGCTTCCCAAAGCACCTGATAAAGACAACAATTTAGAACAGCTAACAGGAGAGCTGAATAGGAATCTAGAATTTTTAAAGGGGAACCCATGGGGAGAGTGGAATTCTTCAATGATAGAAAGCACATGATACAATTTCAGAAATGGAAGTATGAACATAGACGAGACATTGTGAGTGCAGGTGGGGTTGTACTGTTGTCCTCATTTTACATCATTGTACAGGCCACCCTGCTGCTCTGCATTTTTTTTATTCTAAGGCTCAGGATTTTGTTTTCTAATTTTAAAAATAATACATGTTCAGGGACACCTGGGTGGCTCAGTTGGTTAAGCAGCTGCCTTCGGCTCAGGTCATGATCCCAGCGTCCTAGGATCGAGTCCCACATCGGGCTCCTTGCTCTGCAGGGAGCCTGCTTCTCCCTCTGCCTCTGCCTGCCATTCTGTCTGCCTGTGCTCGCTCTCTCTCCCTCTCTCTCTGACAAATAAATAAATAAAATCTTTAAAAAAAATAATAATAATACATGTTCATTATAGCATTTTTTTAAAAAATGGACTTACAAAATTAAAATCATTTGTAATTCTTTTTTAAAAGATTTTATTCATTTATTTGTCACAGAGAGGGAGCATAAGGAGAGGGAGCAACAGGTAGAGGGAGAAGCAGGTTCCCCAATGAGCAGGGAGCCCCATATGGGGCTCGATCCCAGGACACTGGGATCATGACCAGATCAGAGGCAGACACTTAACCTACTGACCCACCCAGGCGTCCCAAGTCTTGTATAATTCTTGCTCCCAGTTACCTTAGTAGAGCAGAGAGCAGTGCACCACCCTAGAGACTGGTGAGCTGCCACACTTGTTCCTGATGGGCCAGTTGCACAAAACACTGAGCAACGACACCAGTGCAGAAGCAAAATTCCTAGTTGTGACAAATGAGGGTTCTGGTTCCCTCCTAACCATCTCACCCCAGGCTTTTGGTTCTCTGGACTGGGAAAGAATATATATGGCAAATGAAATTATTTCTTTTGTCCTCCCATTTTGGCCTGGGTTTTAGACAGAGAACTATACTAGAGCCCATCTTTACTTATTCATATATTCTGAATTCAAGCCCTTTGTTGGATTATATGTTTTACAAATATCTTCTCTTACTCTGTGGCTTGAATGATTACTTTCTTAATGACTTCTTTTGATGAACAGAAATTCTTAATGTAGTCAATTTCATCAACCTCTTAATTATAGTTAAATATATCTGTGTGCCTTGTTTATTTCCCTACACAAGGCCTGAAAAATATTTACTTATTAGATCTTTTACATTTGAAAGCGTTACTTGCTTTTTGCATTTGACTCTACAATCTACCCAATGTATTTCTATAAATCATGTGGAATTTTGACTGGGGTTGTGTTGCTTCTTTAGAACAACTGGCGGGGAACTGACATCCTAGCAATATTGATTGAATATTACAATCCATGAACATGGTATATTTGTTACTTATTTAAATCTTCTTCAATTTTTTTCAAAATGCTTTTTTTTCTAATCATAAGGATTTATTTATTTTTTCAAGTCTCAAAATGTTTTATCATTTTCTGTGTGGAGTCTTCAATGTACTTTGTTTTATTTATTTCTAAATATTATTTCTAAATATTTAATTTTTCAATATGACTGAAAAAATCTTTTGTTGAAAATGCCATTCGCTAAATTTCATATTCTAGTTTCTTGATAGACTCAATTATTTATTAATAATTTATGTGTAAATTGTTTTGATTTACCTACACAAATAATTGTACCATCTACAAATACTAAGTTGTATTTTTTTCTTTTCAATCCTCATGCCTTTTATTTCTTTACCCTACTTTGTCCCACTGCCTAGGGCCTCCAAAAATTGCTGAATAGAAGTGACTGTGAGGCGCCTGGGTGGCTCAGTCAGTTAAGCGCCAGCCTTCAGCTCATGTCATGATCCTGGAGTCCATGATTGGGCCCCGAGTAGAGCTCCCTGCTCAGGAGGGAATCCGCTTCTCTCTCCCTCTGCCGCTCTCCTGCTCGTGCTCTCTCACTCACCCTCTCTCAACTAAATAAATAAAATCTTAAAAAAAACAAAAGTGGTGACTGTGGACATCTTTGTCTTGTTCTTGACTTCAAGAAAAAAACTTTTAACATTTCATCATTAAGTATGCGTTTCCTCTAAGTTTTTGCATATACCCATTATTAGAGTGAGAATTTTTTTTTCTGTTCCCAGTTTTCAAAGAATTTTTAAATAACTAGCTGTTGAATTTTATCAGATGATTTTTCCACGTCTACTGAGATGATCATATACTTTTTTCCTTGTTAATGTGTATATATATATATATATATATATATATATATATATACATACACACACACACACACACACACACACACATACACACTGTTTTTAGATGAGATTTGGTTCACTATTTAGAAATTTTGTTTGGGATCTTTGGTTATAAATGAATTTGGTCTATAATGTCCCTTTCAGGCGTTGATCTCTAACACTAATTTCATAAAATGAGCGGGGAGTGTTAGTTATGTTTTCTAATAGAACTGAAGATAGCAGGACATCTGCCTATTTCAGTGGGTGGAGAGTGTGACTCTTGATCTTGGGATTGTAAACTCAAGCCCCACTGGATGTAGAGATTATTTAAATAAATAAAATAAATCTTAAAAAAAAAGAGCTGAAGAGAGCTACTAAAACCACAAATAACATCAGCACTTACCAAATTCCTAGACAAAAAAAAAAAAAAAGCAAAGAAAATATACTGTACACAGCAAAATAGGGGAAGAAAATAAAACAAAGAAGTATAAAACACATAAGACAGAGTGACAATAAAAATAAATTTTAGATTTTTCTATTAAAAACAACATCTAGAAAAATAAGTCTCATCTTACTATTTAACCGCAAATATATCTTTAAAAAATGACACAGAAAGTTAAAACTAAAAGAATGAATCAATGTATACTAGACAAATGTACACAAAAATAAAATGAGAGCAGCAATATTATGTCAGATAAAATAGAATTCAATGAGACACGTGAATAGAGTGCACTAGTTACCTACTGTGAAAAATATTACTTCAAAACTTAAAATGACAAACATTTGTTATCTGACACAGTTTCCAAGAGTAGTAACCCAGGAGTGGCTTAGCGGGGTAGTTCTGGCTCTAGGTCTCTTGAGGAGCTGCAGGTAAGGTGTGAGCCAGGGCTGCAGGCATCTGAAGGTTTGACCAGGTCTGGGGGATCTACTTCCATGAATGTCCTGGAGACACAACAGAGCAAGTGACCCAAAGTGGGAGGGTGACTAGATGGAGGTCACAGTGCTTTTATATGCTTTATCATTCAAAGTTGCACACTATTATTTCTGCTTCAGAATTGAGTTACTGAGTCCGGGATACACTTAAGGATGGGAGCACTAGGTCCCTTCTCTCAAAGGAGGAGCATCAGAGAATTTATGAAACATTTTTAAAATCACTACGTGGAGCACAGAATAATTTTACAAATGGTTATACACGAAACTACAAAGAAAGCATCAACAATGACAAACAGCAGAAATTATACAGGCCCCATTTTCTTTAACTCAAAGGAAAAAAAACAGCTTAGCGGTGCCTGGGTGGCTCAGTGGGTTAAGCCTCTGCCTTTGGCTCAGGTCATGATCTCAAGATCCTGGAATCAAGCCCAGCGTCGGGCTCTCTGCTCAGCAGGGAGCCTGCTTCTCTCTCTCTCTGCCTGCCTCTGCCTGCTTATGATCTCTGTCTGTCAAATAAATAAATAAAATTTATAAAATCTTTAAAAAAAATAAAAGAGTAAAAACAGCTTAAATGAAGTTTGTAGTTAGAGAGATGACCTAAGATAAAGTGCTTCCAAATTATAAAAAGAAACATAAACATGCATATAGATATAGATACATAGTAAAATATTAAAATTACAAAATTTTTAAAATTATAAAATACAAAATCATAAAAATTATAAAAATTCAGAAGCAATAAAAACAGAAATCATAATATAAATTTGATGACAGAGTTAAATCTAAGCTTATCTGTCATGCCAACTGTTACAAATGGCCTAACCTTGCTTAATAAAGGGAAGCAACTCACAAATTCGATAGTTACGTGAAAGGATAGTTACTGTAGCATCATTTGTAAAAGCAAGTATTAGAAATAACTTCATTTTTTGTTCAAAAATGATGTGGGAAAGTAAATTATACGTTCCATACAATGGGACAGTTCTTAAAAAGAATGAGGTAACTCTTAATGTGCTATATAAGATAAAATCTTCAAAATATGTTTTTAAAAAGCAAGATGAAGATATTTACAGTCTGTGACTATTTTGTGGTTTAAAACAAAGGTTTAAAACAAAACAAAACAAAAACAAGGATTGCTTTTGTTATATTAGCATGCCTCTGGAAAGATCTATAATAAACCTAGTAATAGTGCTTGTCTATGGGAAGAGGATGTAGATGGTTGGGGGCAGAGAAAACAGAGAAACTTAAATTGTATCCTCTTCCTTTTGAATTTTGCATTTGTACCCAAATGAATACTACTAATTTTTAAATTTTTGATAAAGAAATTTTAATGCAGTTTTATTTAAAACTTTAATTGAACTAAAACAATAAAAATTTAATTAAGAACAGATTAATTGAATTGGCTAAGAATTATGTAAGATATTTTAAAAGCAGTTAAAGAATTACATCCAATAATGGCTTTGGTTCTTTAAACTTTCCAGGAACATAATACACAAACTATTCCACAGCACAGGTAAAACAGAAAAGTTGTCCAGATGCATTACAAAAGTACCTGGACATTGAAACAAAAGCCTGACAAAATACCATAATAAGAGAAGACTATACACCCACTAGGTCCCTATGAAAAAAGATTCAAGAAAATACTGTCAACTTGAAATTAGAGATCTTGCAAATGGATTAGAAAAAGACAAACATCCTGATATAAAAATAGGCAAAGAAGATAGATAATTCAGAAAAGAAACATAAAAGACCACTGAATATGTGAAAACATGGTCAACATCACTAATAATGAAGGAAATGAATTAAAAGATTTATGAGCTATCATTTTGTACTAGATTATCAAAGATGTAAGACATTGGAAACATCCCAGTTTGTTAAGGGTGTAAAGAACTAGACACTCCTATAGACTGTTTACATTTCTGGAGAGCAATCTGAGAACATGTATTTTAATATTAGACACAGGAATTTCACTTCTAGGAATTTATCCTAAGGAATTCATTGGACAAGCGTCCTACAATACAATGTATATACAATAGTGTTCACTGCAGCATTATTTCCAATAGTGGCCTGGACACTTTCAAAATAAATTATGATATATCCATACAATACAGTTCCTTGCAGCCAGTAAAAAAAGTGATAGCACAGATTTATATACTGGTGTACTTATGGAATGTCCATTTAGTTGAAAAGTTTTGCAGCTATTAAATACAATGCATTTGAAGATTATTTAATAACAAAGGAAAAGTCTCACAGCAAGTGAATTTTAAAAGTTACAAAGAAAATGTAGCATGACTTAATTTCTACAAAATCTCACACTTTTGAGTTTAAAAGTACAGGAAGAAACTACATCGAAATGTTTAAAAGATGGTGGAATCTGGGGTGATTCTTTCTACAATTTTCTGAATAAACATGTTACTTCTATACCTTAAAAAAAAAAATGTATCTATGCCTTTCTCTACAAACCTGGAACTTCTGTTCTTACTGTGTATTTCCAACTCCACTTCCTCAGTCCCCTATCCTGACAAAGAGCAGCCAAAAATAGCAGACTTACTGGTTTTGTGGGCTCCATCGATCTACCAAGAGTTAATTCACTTCTTAATTAACTCCTTAGCCGGGGGGGGGGGGGGGGGGAGCTCTACTGACTTTGGATTGGTTGATGGTGACATCATGCCGGCAGCAGGAGCCAATAGCAGCTTCCCTGCTTGGGAAGTTTCCCTAGGCCCCGGATGCCGTAGTGAGAAGGGCTGAGATTTCCACCCGCCCTGCTGAATAGGGCCTCCTGAGCGGTCCCCGTGTGGGCGCGCGCCACGCGGGGTCTCCCAGTCCGCGGGGCAGCCCTTCGCAGTGAAGTGAAGCCATGCCTTCACTTCTGTTTTTTGCTTTTTTTTTTTTTTTCCTGGACACGTATGCCGCCTATTTATCCCTGCGTCCTGCGGAAAACAACCCAGGTTTCACCACGAGCCTCTGCGGTTGCTTCTGTTTGTCCCCACGTTGTCCCCCATCTTCTCTCTGGGAACCCAGTCCAGCGTTTGTGCTCCCGCTCTCGTCTGTTCAGGGTGCACCTTCCTGGCCTCACAGTCCTGCAAATAAAACCCTGCGTCGGAGGCGCCCGCTGCCACCGAATTGTCGCCTCTACCTAACAGAATCTTATTTTCTTAATGTCCCCTTTTCCGATTTTAAGTGTAATGCTTTCTCTTTTTAGAAAACAAAGGAGGAAGAGGAATGAGGGAGAAGGAAGAAAGCAAAAGTCACATGTAAACACATCATCCAAAGATACCCATTGTTCACAATATCAGGTATTCGTGTCAGAAATACGATAGATTGACAAGTTTGGAATTGCACTGATTATAATTTGCTTTTTTCTTTTTTTTTTTTTTTAACTTTGTCTTTTATCATGTAGCATAACCTCATGTGTAAATATTGTTGCGGGGGAGAGAAAGGGAGATACATTTTTTGGTGTTTTTTTTAGTGGCTTCATGGTGTTCCAGCATTTGGAATAACTTATTTCTACGCCCCTTCTGCATATTTAATTTACTTCCACTATTCCATATTTTAAATAATTCTGTGAACAAGGAATCTTTATACATAATTTCTTATGTCAATATCTGAATATTTCCTCGGGATGCAATCTTAGGGATATGACCACTTCAAAGATTTCTTTTGCCCCGAAATATTTTGATTAACCTTTCTTGTTATTCCAAATTAAATAAAAATCACTTGGTCTCATTCCAGAACCAAATCATAGGTATTCTTATTTATGATTGCTTATTTGTCAAGTTTTCTAGTTCTGTTTTAAAATTCAAGAGGTGGTTTTACATTTTGCTAATTTTGTGAAGTGGTTTCTTATATCTACCATATTCCTGAGGTGGCATAAAAAAGGTGTTGGTTTTTATAAGCTAACATCATTTGGATTCACCTTACCACATCTCTCAGTACTTGGGCTTTTCATTGATTTTCTTGGGTCTGTAGGCAATTATGACCAGCAGCAAACTTACAGTGTATGCCCAATGACTTGTTATAAAGGTCGATGCTTTTGTCGGTGTGAAATAGCTCTTCAAAGCTCACTTTGTCCTTTTCCTCTGAATCTCTATGTGCAATTTTTGGTGCCAGTCTTGTTTTCTTTTTATTGGGGTGTGTGGTTAGAAACCAGTGGTTCATTTTCTCATTTCATCTAAGATGTGTTTTTAATAAGCATTTGATTGTGGGTTTTCAAAATTTTATTTGTTGACTATACTGTTGAATTTTATGGCTTCTCGTTCCCTTTGTTTTCTTTTTTGCTGCGTGCACTTTTTTTCTTTCCTCTTTGTTCATGTTTTGGAAGGAATATGCACTGTTTTAAAAGTCTCCTAGTGTTTCAGCAACCTTCCAATACATACTTATTTCAATATCAAAAGCGCAGAATGGAACAATGTATTATTTTAATTGTTCTTTCCAGTTCTTTTTCCTCATGTGAGGAATTTAAGAAACTAATTCTCTTAGCTCCAAATTTCCTGGTATTGATTGGTATAGCCTGGAGTTATATAATCAGATTATTGTTGTTAAGTAATATTATATATTATCTCTTCCAGGAATAATTTTTGACATTTGCAGCCTACTCCAACTTTAGCACAATTAAGTAACCAAGCAAGCAGGGTTTATAGATCGTATGTTTTCTGTATCCTTATGTTTTTGAAAATATCATTTTTTACCTTCATGGAACGTGTGTGGGTTTAAAATTCTCTAGACAATTCAGTATTTGCTCAAGATTCTATACACATGCCTACATTGTCTTGGGAATATGAGGGGATTTTAATTCCTTTATACATAACTGGGTGTTTGTTGTGTTGTTTTCCTTTGGTGTCATGGATATTAAAAGAGTTGATTTTATGTCCTTTAAGTCAAAGTATTTGCCATGAATTTATCCAGAATGTGATACACACTTTCAGTCTCCAGTTATGCCAGTCATTTTGTTATTATTGGTTCTGATTTTTTCCTGTAATTCTTACGTGGGATTTCTGTTTTCTATCCTCCCTATCTTTATTTAAAAAAAAAAAAAAAAAAAAAAAAGCCCCTTACCTCTATCTTCTGGCAGGGTTTCCAAGTCCATCTTAGTTACAACTCTAGTTTTCACTCTCTGTTCTCTGGGCTGCAAGTCTGCAGTTAGCTTTTCAGTTTTCCTGCAAATCTGCCCCCCCGACCCCGCCCTCTCCCACTCCAGGGTCGCTTGCTCCCCTCCTGTTCCCTCTGTTCCTGTTACCCAGACAAGGCTCCTTGTGGAGATGCCACAGGTTTCTCTTGGGTGTTGCAGATAGCCTTTGAAAGGAGTATGTGCTCCCACTGAGTCAGGATGACTCTTTTCCTTTGTTCTGTGGTATTTTCTCATGCCCCCCTGTTGCTCTGAATCAATAAACTCATCCTCAGGAAGACTGTATCTAACTAGACATGTGGATTCCCTCGACCCCACCCAAGGTTCGCTCAGGCAAGAATGTGTGCACAACTGAAAGCCATCCTGTGGCCCAGCTCCCAGCACCTGCCAGCTTTGGCAGACACTCAAGTGGGGTAGCTCTGTTGTGAGGAGGTGGGACCTTCTGGGCCTGCAGCTCTCCAGAGACTATGGGAAAGTGGACTAATACAAACAGGAACACAGCGACAATCAACTATAAAGCTGCGTGCACCCTGGTAGGGCGCCCTCTGCAGCCCCACACCCCCAGTTTTGTGGGGACATCTCCCTGGCCACACGATGCTGCAACCCCTCCCCCCTCCTTTCCTCCTGCTAGTTTTCTGTGCTGTACAGTCACTGAATGGGTATGGCAGGATGAAGGACAGAAGAAAACAGTATCTCTGGCCACTTCAAAGAACAGCTTGGGAACGGCAGAGGGTTAGGATGTGTAAGAAAAGTCCCTTGGTTAAAATGATGTCCTGATCCTCAACCTCAACAGTGGAAGTCATGATTTCCAGGCGAGGGGAATGGCTGGATCTTACCATCTCAAGTCTTGTCTCCCAAACTGACTTTCTCCTTGGGTACTGATTCATTCCTTTATGCATTTATTTGCTCAACAACTATTAATTTCAGTAAGCTCCCCGGTCACCGCTCTGCTGTCCCCCATGGACCCACAGCATGGTATTCCTCCTTTAATTCCCACAGCTGAGACCAGGTTCACGGAGAGCAAAAGCTAAGAAAGCAAGGAGGAAAAAACATTAAAAATAAAGCAAGAGGGACTCAGGAACATGACCTTGTAGCTCCTACATTAGCACCTCCTCTGAACCCCAAAGCCTAACACCAAAACCTTCATAGTGTCTGGTCCTCACAGTATGGATAGGGGAGAAATAAAGGGAGAGACAAAGTAGCTTTAGAGGTTTCTTGGGTGAGGATTTCAAGAGGCAGTCAGGGTGGGTGCTAAAAACCCCACTGCCGTGGCTTGGGAGTTAGGGGGCATTCCTCCTGACTTCTGCCAACAGGTTGTTGATGAGGTGAGTTTTCATCTTCTCTTCTGTCCTCAATGATACTGGGAGATGCTCTGCCAGGCACCATGATTAAACTGGAGTTGGAGATTTACTTTCCATTGTCACGTTACCGGACTCTCTGGGTCTTTGAACACTTGGTCATTCCCTTCTAGATCTTTTGTTTCTGTCTCACCACCTTCCCCTGGTTCCGCTTCTGCGTGCACTCCTCGTTATGTCTACCCAGACACCTGGGCCCACCTCAGAAAGTGTCAGTGCTCCCCGGGATTCTGCCCCTGGCCTCCCTTTTCATTGTAGACAGTCCACGTGCGAGAGCTCAGACTCCAGCAGCTCCCACCCGACGCCTGGGCCGGAACTCCGGACTTGGTCTCTCCCGCGTACAGCCTGAGCTAGAGCGCCCTCTGATGGCCGCCTCTATACTTCCACCCCGTGTCCCGTCCCACCACACTGAACCCACTGCTCCCCTCGCCCCGCCCCCATGACTACACTCCAGCAAGCCCGAAACTGGCGGCCATCACCCCCAACCTGCGTGACCTGCAGCACTCCTCCCCGCCGCTGCCTGGCCATCCTGCCCCCTCCAGCATGTCTAAGGCCCATTCCTGCCTTTCCCCACTGCCCCCGACCCTCCATTCACAAACTTAACTGCCTCAGTTATGCCACATTTACTGCCACAAACCCTAGCTATATGGGGATCTGGGAACGGGGAACCAGACCCGGGACTGAGGTCTGGTTCTGCTCCTGACGAGTCACAGGATCTGCGACCCCCGCGCACGTCTCACGTGGCAGCCAGGATTCCAGTGAGAGGGCACATCCCAGATGTTCTGTAAGTAACAAGGGCGCTCCCACAGGCTAGGTACAGTTACTCAAGGACCCCTTCAGGCAAGAGCTGAGATAAATGGGGAGCCCAAGAGCAGGGACGTTTGTTGAACCCACGGTACAGACCGTGCCTGTGGGGCTCTGTGCACACACCACCGCCCTGGATCTTCAGGGCCCCTCCTGGTTCCTCTCCAACGTGTGGGGTGGATCCCAGGCTCCCCTTCCCGGACGAGGGCTGAAACGGAGCTTGACTTCCCATTTCTGTGTGCCTTTATGTTCCTCCTGGGTCCACATTGTTCCCAGACGGTCTGTTCTCTCAAATACATTATGCAAATCCCAGCTAGCCCAGTATCCATAGTAACCAGAATCTCCCATCTTCCTCAGGCTGTTCCCTAGCAAAACGATCCCACCCAAACGACACCCACGAACAAGGACAAAGAGCATCCAGAGCAAGGAAGCTTCCCTCTGCCCTGGGGCATCAGGCATTAGCCATCGGATTGCTCAAACCATCCTGCCCAGTCCTCCAGGTGTCGCTGGACAAAGGGAAGGGCGGCACAGGCCAGTGTGCTGCATTTTTAGAGTCCCTGAAGGTAGAGCCACAATCCCCACCAGGGACGGTCATCTCGTGCCAGATCCAACCAGCTCCGCCACCACTAAGATCACACTCACAGTAGATGTGAGTCTGTACTTGACATCATCAAGCACGCAAG
This sequence comes from Enhydra lutris kenyoni, assembly GCF_002288905.1. Taxonomy (NCBI): domain Eukaryota; kingdom Metazoa; phylum Chordata; class Mammalia; order Carnivora; family Mustelidae; genus Enhydra; species Enhydra lutris. Next base: position 71,443,982 of record NW_019154087.1, read on the forward strand.
CCATCTCTGGGACGGGACGGTAGTTTTGTTGTGCAGGACTGATTACTATTACTGTAGCAACAATTTTTCAAGACCTGCCCCTCTCTGGAATAACCTTGAATATGCTTCCAACATTATGACTCTAGTCCTCTTTCTCTCGACTGGAAACGTAGGCAGAGCTCCTGGTCCCTAAATACTTCACCTGCAGCGGCAGTTTCTACCACGTGCAGGACACTAGGCTTCTGCTGACACAGATTGTGAATCACAGGACATTAGAATCGGAAAAGGCCTTGAAAACAATTGTGCAAGTGTCCCAGTTTCCCTTCCTGCAGAACACCAGTTGAATGGTATTCTCTAAAGTCTCACAGTGATTTAGTGGCAGAACCAGGTGAAACAACAGTAAACGCTCAACCTCAGAGCACATGCCAGACCTATCCGAAGCCTTTTACACATTTGCTCCTGTAGTCCCATAACCACCTTATGAGGTGGCTTATGATCTCCATTTGTCTTAAGGCATCTTTTTTTTTTTTAAGATTTTATCTTTTTATGTGATTGCTACACCCAATGAGGGGCTCGAACTCACAACTCCGGGATCAAGAGTCACACACTCTACTGAATGGGCCAGCCCGGCACCCGTAAGGTATTTTATAATCTCCATTTTTCACATGATGATGCTAAGGCACAGAGAAGTCAAGTAACTATCCCAAGGTCACACAGTGGATAGGTCACACTTTGAATCAGGTTGTCCAACCCCACATCCCAACCTGGTGACCACTAGGCTATTTAGGTCCCTAGAGACCTTTGTGAGAATTGAAATTTTGAAAACGTATGTCGAGGTCTCAGGTTTATTTTCTGATGTCAGGAGTATCTACATTCCATAGTGTTTCCCTGTTTTAAAACCTAGCATGAAATACGTAAACACGAGTGAAAGGCTAATCCACCAGTTAGGGTGACTGCATGAAAACAGCCAAGGCATACCTCCCCCTTGACAACACAAAATTACTTTAATAACATCCTTTGAGTATTCTCCTCTTGGTTGGGCTGCTTAGGGATACCGATCTGCAGTATAGTGGGGGAACCAGAATATACTCATGAACAGAACATGTGCTATGCATTAAATTTCTCTGGGAGGATTTTTTTTTTTTAATGGTAATATGGATTGTCCACAGGAGGGGAGCTGAGTATGTGGGCGGAAGTGGGAGACCGTTCTAAGTATCTTGTACTTTGAAATTTACAGCCATTAAATGATTTATCTACTCAAAACAATACACACGAATTATAGACAAGATCCTGCTGGTCTTTTTGTGGGTGTTGCAGGTCTGTATGTCTAACTCTGAACCCTATTTTTCTTGGTCACAACAATATAACCATTTTCCCACAGTCCTGAAATTCTTCATAAGCCTATAGCCTGTATGTACAGACCCTCGTTAAGAAATCTCACGAAATTTGAGCACTCCCAAGATCCAGAAGTTGTATTTCTCCATTTCTTCGGGGATTCATTGATGCACATCATTATGTCAACATTCAGAATCTCCCACTTCCTGAAGAATTGGCCATTGTGTATTAGGGCTGTCCTATACTTAGGATAGAACACATGCCATTTGTACCCTCCAAAATTACCTAATTTATCTCCACGACAGTCTGAAGTAGATACCCTAATCCTCATTTTAGATGAGAGTGCCGTGTTCAAAATGTTTGGAGAGCTAAGAAATCACACAGTTGGTACTTGGATCCGGGAGCCTAGATTCCGGGTGCCAGGCCAAAAGATGCTGCTAGCCGTGTGGAGCTGTCCTGGACAGCTTCCCTGAGCTCCAGTGTCCACATCCAATGATCCTGGTTATCCTGACATGTGGCGGCAGCCAGGGAAGCCCTGGGCAGGTCTCAGAAGGTAGCAAGGAGCTCAGGATGACTGAAGGTAAATGAAGGAGGGCAACAGGCCCTATGGGCCAAGGAAACAATGGGAAGCGGCTCCCAGGGACGTACAAGTCCACGGGGGCCTGGGATGTCTGGGCAGTCTGGGAGGAAAGGGGCAGAGGAGGGGGCAAGAGCTGCCACCAAGGGCTCTCAGACATCACTCCAAGGAGCTGGGTAAAGCCCAGAATGACAGTCGCTCTGTGCCGACTACCCTGGCATGGCCACTCCACGAACCACGGGGGTTGTAACAGACTTCCACTATTTGATCCACACACACAGATGATGAAACTCTGTTGAGAGAAATTTCATCCCCCACTAGCGGAAGGAAGGAAGGAAGGAAGGAGAGGGCCAATGTGACTAAATAAAACATCGTGACCTAAAAATAATCAGTGGCTGACATGGCAGGGACAGGAAGCCAGGGAGAGCAACCAAGGGACCTTAGGTTAGCTCCTTCGGTGTTGGCGAGCACGCTTCCAGCGGCTGCCATCCCCAAGTGCTCACTGGGGGACCGCCCTGAGGTGGGGATGATGCCCATTTTTACAGATGAGGACATGAGCTCAGGAAAGTAAAGTGTGTGCCCAAGGAGCCACAGCACGTACGCGGTAGGGCCAATGACACCAGAATTGGCAGCTTAACAGATGCCAGGACATTCCAGCTAAAATGGCCAGCTGAAACACAAATCAACCAACCAACCGACCCGGCCAGCTGTGTGAAGCCAGGCAGTGGGCTGAAGATGTCACAAGAAGCCTGGGCTGGCAGGAGCTACATTTGCGTAAAGGTCGGGAACTCCAGGTAACAAAGGCAGAGCTGGGTAATGAGGTCGTAACTGCGCCCTGGAGAAAGGGCCTGGGGCAGGTTGGAGGGGGGTATCACCTGGGTGAGAGGCAAGACTGAAGGATGGCGCTTCTGGCATCAACACACGAGATGGACCGAAGGTGAGAGAAGCCAGAGAAGGGGAGGCTGCCTAGTGGACTGCTGTCTTCAGCCTGTTTATAGTAAAAGGAGGAGACTGACACGGGGACGAGCGAAAGTAGAAGGCAAGCGAGGGAGAGGGTTCAACAGAAGAGGATGTTTGTGCACTAGGGCTCTCTGTCAACAAGTGAATCGCCTCATTCCTGAGCCAAAACCCCCAAACTGAGGTACCTGGGTTTAAGGGAAGGAGATTTCTAGGATGTACAGTAACAAGAGAAAAAATAAGACTAGACATCATCAAAGTGAACAACTTTTGCGTTTCAAAGGCCATCACCAAGAAAGTGAAAAGACAACCCACAGAATGGGAGAAAAAAATATTTGTAGATGATGTACTTGAAAAGGGTCTCGTATTTTAAACTCAATGATACAAAGACAAGTAACCCATTCAAAAATGGGCAAAGGATCTAAAGGCAGTTCTCCTAAGAAGATACAAAAATGGCAAACAAGCACATGAAAAGATGCTCCGTATCATCAGTCATCAGGGAAATGCAAATCAAAACCACAAGGAGGTATCACTTCACCATCATAAGGATGGCTGAAAGACAGTAACAAGTGTGGACAAGGATATGGAACAATGGAATCCTCGTGCACCTCTGATGAGAATACAAGATGGCACAGCTCCCTTGACAAACAGCCTAGCAGCTCCTCAAAGGTTAAACAGATGTCATGCATGCACAACCAAACCCACTTCTAGGTAGATAGATACCAAAGAGAATGGCAAACATACATCCACACAAAACATCCGTCCACACATTATTTGTAATGGCCAAAAATGGAAACAATGTAAATGCCCATGAGCTGAAGAATGGATAACTAAAACGTTGTATGTCCACACAATGGCATGGTACCTGATCATAAAAGGGAATAAGGTCACATATATGCTGCAACCTGGATGAACCTTTGTCATGGATGAACTTTTGCTTACGAGAACACAGAAAGGAAAATGTCCAGAGAAAAAGTGAGTTTTAGCTCAAATATCATTTTTATTTTTTAAAAAAAAGAGGTCCAGGCTATCCAAATTATCCTCTTCAGAAACCCCTTTTCAATATGCAAGTTGGAAATAAAAATCTTTTTAAAAAGTTTATTGTAACTAACAAAATAATTTCAGATCAGGATTATCCTAGAGATTGTATTTGATAGGCTAGATAAATATTTAGAGAATGCACACTGGTCTCAGACATATTGGCCGCCGAAGCGCCCTGAGCGCCCTGAGCCCGAGTGCCTTCAGGCAGGACCTGCGCACACCAGTCTACCAACATTCTGACCCGGTACCCCTCTTCCGGTGGCATCTCCTACTGCGTCCCTCCCTGTAGCCCCTACCAATTGCACATATCAAACCGCCTCACAGTTCTGAATCATCCTTTGTTTAAAATGTCCTTTTCTGTGAACCTGGGGCACAGACAGGAGAAAAAGAACATGAGCCCTCCGGATGGGAACATGCCCCCATGAGAACACCGCCACCCCTACAGGCCGGTATTTCCTTTCACTGTGCTGTTTCCTGGGGGGGGATGGCTGACAATTAAAAATCCTCTTCAGGCAGATGGGAGGAAGAAGAGGTGGAGGTGGAGGTCCGTAGGCATGGTAGGGAGGGGGTAGAAGAAATCAGGGTGAAAACACACAGGGGAATAGATACAGGAGCAGGCTGAGGCCAGCAAGGCTAAGCGAGGGACCCCCCACCACTCCCCAGGACCGTTTCCTCCCTTTCCTACGTCCTCACTGAAAAGGACCCCTTTTTCCTTCCATTCTCATTACTTTATAAGAATGAATCAGAGCTGTTTCTTTCATAGCATCTATAGGACGTAATTTTCCAGTCCTCCTATCTCATCTATAGCTGAGGAAACGGAGGCCCATAGCAGGAACGGGTCCAAACTGCGGTTTTTTTTTAAATCGCGTTTGAAATAGTCCAAACAGTCACTATTTGGAAATAGTCCAAAAAAGGTAAACAGATAAATCAGAGCTGACCTGCAGGCAGCCTTGCCTCTGCCCTGGGGGATGCGAGGGGACTCTGTGGAGAGGTCTGAACATACTGGTATAAAGTGACAGACAAGTCTGGGGCCCCGGGCCTGCTCCAAAGCCACAGCAGCAGTGCTGTATGAACCAGATTTTCTTAACTGTATTGTAGAAACTCTGACCACAGGGAAACTGCTCCTTCTGGCACTAGCCAATTTCCAGAGAGAGCAACCAACTACTTGGAGCAAGCCGTTCATATGCAAACCGACCACTAAACCCCCAACCACTTCCTTTACCTGGCTCTCACAGGACTCTAACCCGCAGGGCCACTGCTTCCTCTCCAGATCGTCCCCAGTCCCATCACCCGTCCCCAGTCCCATCACCCGCAACAACTGGGGGGCAGCCCCTAAGCCCCAGAGCCTGCCAAAATTAATCCCAACTAGCAGATCCCAAACCTGTCTACTCAGAGCCCCTGCCAAGCCTGTTCTTGTCACTAAAACCGTAACAAAGTCTCCCACCTCGTGCTCCCTCAACTCCCTCTGCCTCCTCAGTGGCTCTGGTGCTTCTTGGGAACTGTAAATAACAAACTCTTTCCCATGGTAGGCTCTCCAGATCTGCTGGCCTCACCATACTCAGATAGTAAGACCCACATGCTAAAACAGGCCCATCCATAGAAGTCAGTGTTATCCCCAGACATCCTGGAATTTGGGTTTAGAAAATCCACACCCGGAAGGTGCCAGGGCTCTGGAATGAGGTGTCCCCTGGATGACTTCAAAAACAAAGGAGGCAGCTTGGGGCCTGGAGCTACAGGAGGAGAAGACTGATCGATAGGGAAGATCCTGGCAAGGAGGCCGATGGCTCAGAGGTACGGAAGTGAGCGCAGCTTGAGAGGGAGTGACAGAAAGAAAACAGGACCACGACGCAAGTCCCTGGCAGCAACGGCCAGGCTCCTGGTAGGTCTCAAACATCCAACTCCTCCCTGATGGTGATGCGCAAGGGACAGATGCGCAAAGGCTCAAGGGGGCCATCCCCCCGCGCGCCCCCCAGGTAGAAGTAGGGCCGCACCTCCCCGAAGCGGGCGTGGAAGGTGTAGAGGTGGCAGTGGCTCTCGGCGTCGTAGAAGGACAGCTCGCCCTCCTCACACTCCAGCTCCACACGCAGGCGGCGAGGGATGGCCGGGACGAGGGGTGACGTGGCTGGGTCCGAGGTCATGCAGTGGTCCCCATCCACCCCCTGTGTGCGGCACACGTACCAGAAGCCCGAGCGAGTGTCGTGGTAGCAGCTATGTGAGTGGCCCTCAGCACCGGCGTCCTGGCGCAGCCGCACCACACCCACCCGCCAGCTTGGCAGCCCCCCCAGGTCCACCTCCCAGGTGTGGGAGCCCTGGGAGAAGACGCAGGAGCCCAGCAGGCAGGGCGCTGAGGAGAAGCGCTCCGGGTTCTCCACCTGCACTCGGTAGCCGTGGTTGGTGACGCTGGTGAGGTCATCGGACACAGATAGCCAGCCGGCTGCGGTGTTGGGATCGAAGCTGAAAGGCACTGAGAGCAGAGGCAGGAAGTGGGGAAAAATCAGCAAACCTCATGGGCCGCCCTTCTGCCATGCCAGCAGTGCCTCCATTCCCCCCAAAGTGACCCACTGTGTCCCACCTGGCCCCAGCGCCCAGAGGGAGCTGTGTGGGCCCGAGAGGCCGTGTTTTGGGTTGAGCTGTGCCCCACCAAAAAAGAGGCTGAGGTCCTGAATGTCAGTACCTCGGAAGGCACGCTTATGTGGGAATGGGGTCACAGACGTGATTAAGATGAGATCAGAGAGGAGCTGAGTGGGATGGTAACCCAGTATGACCGTTGTCCTTAGCCAAAAAAGAGGAGACACAGACATGTGAGGGGAGAAGGCCAGATGACGACAGGGACCAAGATCATGGGGCTACAGCCACCAGCCAAGGACAGCCAGTAAACACCAGAAGCTAGCAAATGGCAAAGAAGGCTTTCCCTATAGGATTCAGAGGAAGCATGGCCCTGCTGACATCTTCATTTTGGACTTCTAGCCTCTGGAAGTGTGAGCAAGTAAACTGGTCATCTGTAGGCCTCCAGCGTGCAGTCCTTTGTTACGGCAGCCACGGGAAACCCACAGAAGCAGGGACCCCGGTGCTCACACAACTCCCTCGATGACTGAGAGAAGCATGTAACATTCCTCTGGGTCACTGACAGCTCTCCCTCTAAAATCCTGAGGTCTCCATCAGCTTGGGTTGCTACACAAAAATACTACAGACTAAGTGGCTCAAACAACAGACACGTCTTTCCCACAGTTTTGGAGACCAAAGTCTGAGATCGGGGTGCAGCACGGTTGGGTTCTGGTGAGGCCCTCTTCGTGGCTCACAGACGGCCACCTTCCTGCTGTGTCCTCACAAAGGGGAGGGAGGCAGAGAAAGCCAGCTCTCTGGTGCCTCTCCTCATCAAGGCACTGACCACATCCTGGGGCTCCACACTCGTGACCTCACAGGTCCCAATCACCTCCCAAAGGCCCCCATCATCTCCGAATGCCATCACATCATAGGTTAGGGCTTCAACATATGAATTAGAAGGGGACACAAACACTCAGCGCTTTCGTCATCCATACGATACAGTTCTGGAGAGAGAGGGCAGCCAGCTCCTCTTCCTGCAGAGGTGGCCAAGTGTCAGGACCCAAAGAGGACGGGGTCTGCCAGGAGAGCTTGAGCGGTGGGGCACCAAGGGAACTGTGTGTGAAAGGGGCTGGAGAAGCTCCGATGGGGTGGGAAGCTGGGAGAAACAAGGCTCGTAGGAAGTACTGCCCCTGTCTGGAACCCCTATCCACACTCCCCACTCACCAGATTCTACAGAGGTGACCATCTTCCGCCAGACGCGGTACTGCAGGGAGTCCAGATACTTGCAGATGTCGATGAGCATGCCCGGCTGCATAGGCTCCGGTTCCATGGTGCAGAAGAGGCTGCGAAAGGAGAGTTGGGCCAGGTGGGCAGGGCCAGAGCCATGCATCCTGGGCCTAACCAGGTCAGCCGGAAACAGACAACAGGACTCATTCCTGGCCACTCTACCCAAAACAGACCTAGGCTGGGCTCTGATGGGAGAGGAGCCAGAGGCCAACCAGGCAGCTCACGGCTCCTCAGGACTGAGAATGCAGGCCCGACCTGCCCCCACTGGGATAAATATAAATAGGATAGGAGGTTCTCAGACACAGGGCCCAACCTTGTGGGGAGAATCTGCTCATGGGATGTCTGAGGCAGAAGGGACCTTAAGGGTCCTCTAGTCCCAATGTCTGGAGGTAACACTGGCCTTTGCTTGAACACCTCCAGTGACAGGAAACTCACTACTCTCCTAAACATTCTCTTCCATCTTTGTGCAGCTCTGACTGGGATAGAGTTCATCACCGTGAACCCAACAGACATCAACAGAAACTGGTGTGTGCTGAGGCTCTTGGAGGTAGGGGCTAATCAAGAGATAAGCCTAGGTGTTGGGAGGACCCACTGAGAAACACAAGCAGTGTGCAGGATGACACATTTTCTCCCCGCATAGTGGGTGGTCATTTTCCACACTCAGGAGGACAACACCTCACCAGTGCCAATCCAAGTGGAAGGCCTTGAAAGAGGGCTCTCTCACCCTGGCCAGTCCCCCCCACTCCCACTGTATTACACCCAGCTGGCTTCATTACCTGCCTGGCCCTGGAGCCACTGGAGCTGGCTGGCACCCCTGGGATTTCTGCCTGCTCTTCCCCTCCCCTCCACCAGCCTTGGCAACTTACCGGCGTTTTCGGCTTTTGTGTTTCTAACAGAGAAAAAAAGACAGAGACATAAATACAGGGAAAAAAACAGAACAAAACAAAACCACATATACACATAAGTTTCTGACCTCAAAATGAGTCCTATAGCCCATGTTCATGGATCAGAAGATTTAACATTGTTAAGATGGCAAAACTCCCCAAACAGATCTACAGAGTCAATAAAATTCCTACCAAAATTCTAGCCGGCTTCTTTGCAGACACTGACAAGCTGATCCTGAGATCCACATGGAAATTCTAGGAACCCAGAATAGCCAAAACTGTCTTGGACAAGAACAAAGTTGGTGGTTCACATTTCCTGATTCCAAAATGTATTAAAAGCAATAGGAGTCAAGACAGTGTGGTATTAACATAAGGAAAGACACTGGAAGTCGAGAAGTAAACCCTCATATTTACTGTCAACTGGTTTTCTATAGGGTGCCAAGGTCATTCGATGAAGAATGGTCTTCGGCAAATGGTGCTGGGACAACTTGATATCCACATGCAAAAGAATGAACCAGGGATTTCCACCTTCCACCATATACAAAAATTTTTTAAATTAACTCAAAGCCTTAATTGTGGAGCTAAGCCTATAAAACTCACAACCTTGGATTAGGCTATGGTTTCTTAGGCATGACACCAAAAGCACAAACAGGAAATAAAACACAGCTAATCTGGACTCCATCACAGTGAAAAGCTTCTGTACTTCAAAGGAAGCTACCAACAATAACAAATAACCCAAAGAATGGGAGAAACTATTTATAAATCATGTATCTGAAAAAGGTCTAGTATGCAGAATATATAAAAACTCGTGTAATTCAACAACAAAATGACAAGCAACCCAATTTTAAAAATGGCCACAGGGCTGGAATGCACAGTTCCCCAAAGATATACAGATGGCCAACAAGTCCCCAAAAAGGTGCTCAACAGCATTAGCCATCGAAGAAATGAAAATTAAAACCACAATGAGATACCACTTCACACCCTGCAGTGGCTAGTAAAAAAAAAAAAAAGAAAGAAAGAAAGAAAGAAAGAAAAAAGAAAAAAAGACCAGTGTTGGCAAGGATGGGGAGAGATTAGTCCTCATCCACTGCTCAGGGACTATAAACACCAGTGGAGTCGCCTGGAAAGCCCTATGGCAATTCCTCAAACAGTAACACTTACTAGTTACCATGTGATTCAGTGACTCTATTCCTAGGCACATACCCAAGAGAAAGGAAAACCTGTGTCTACACAAAAACTTGCACATGCATGTTTATGGCGGTGTGATTTGTAACAGCTCAGAAAAACGACCCAAACGTCCATCAATTGATGAATGTACACATAAAACGTAATATATCTGTACAAGGGAATATTACTCAGCCATGCCTGATACACACTGCGACAGGATGGAGTTTCAAAACATGCTGAGTGAAAGGAGCCAGTCACAAAAGGGCTACGATCGGATTCCACTGATGGAAATCATTTACAGAAGTGTCCAGACAAGGCAAATCCTTAGAGGCAGAAAGGAAATCAGCATTTGCTGAGGGCTAACGGTAGCAGGTGGGGGGTGGGGGGCCGGGCACAGGAGGGCAACAGCTTAAGGGTATGAGGTTTGTGTTTCTGGAGATGAAATGTGCTACAGTTGATCATGGTAATGGATGCACAACTCTGTGAACAAAGAGTAAAAAGCACTGGACTGTACAGTTTAAGTGAGTGAATTATACAGTGTGAGAACTGTATCTCAATAAAGCTGTTATATTATTTTTAAAAAGTCATAAAAGCATCCCTGAAAGCACAGTGGGTCCTGGCCGCTTCCAATTTCCTAAACAGAAACAGCAGAGAATCAGCTTTTAGAACCCACCAAATTATTTTATGATCAGGGGCCTTTTGGAGACAGGAGACACGAGGGTTCAAAGCTTTGTGTGAGGCGAAAAACCCACAGGAGTCACCAGCCAGGATGTGACAGCTGGCCCGAATGCAGGCTGTATCTGTCCCTTCTCAATCCACTCTACAAAGTCTCCCCTTTCCAGAGAGTTCAGCTGTTCTCTAAGTGAAGGAGATAGCTCACTATCCTGACTGATTTCCAATTTCCAAACTAGCTTTCCAGTTACAGACATATCTCCTTAAGACTCATGGGCAGGGGGCAGGAGGGGGGCAGAGGTGTGAGAAACATAAAAAGTAAAAAAGAAAATGAACTAAACATGTAAGTTTAAAAAGAGAGAATAGAGTCATCCTTTTCTTAAGAAAGCAACAGAGAACAGAAAAACATATTTAAATTAAGAATAAAAATAATTGTATAATTTTAGAATATTCTAGTTTGTCTTCTTTCTAAAATCCTATAACCTCCATCTAATCATGAACAAAACATCAGGCAAACCCAGAGTGAGAGAAGAGTCTACAGGCTACCTGATCAGCAGTCCTCAGGCCTGCCAAGGTCATGAAAAACAAGAGTAAGACACTGTCACAGACCAGTGGACACGGGCATGGGACAACTAAGTGCGATATGGGTCCCTGGACTGGATCCTGGAGCAGAAGGAGGATATTAATGCAAAAACTGGCGGGCTCTAAATAAGTCTGGAGCTTAGCTCATTATAATGCACCAAGGTCGGGTTTCTACGGACGAATGTGCCAGGAGGTGATATAAGGTGTTAACAGTGGGAGGACCCAGAGGTCTCCAGGGCACCCAGCATTACCTCTGCAACTTTTCCACCTTGTTTACAAGGTACTCAGCTGTACTGAGGTGCAGCGAAAGAAGAAACAAAGAGAGAGCGAGCAGGAGTACGAGAGGCAGGGAGAGGGACAAGGAAAGGAGAGAGGCAGAAAGAAGCGAGAAGGCCCCCAGAAACTCTGTCCACTCTGCTGAAAGTCCCCTCGGCCTCCTGACAGGCAGGGGACCTCCTTCAGGGACTCCTCCAGCCCAGCACCCCAACACTGCGGGAAGACTGGGGGGGTGGCAGGGGCCGGTGGTCTCCGGCTCCCCGTGGGCTCCCAAACACCTGCCCGCTGTCCCTGAAGCCAGACGGCGAGCCCCTCACCATGAGAAAAGAAACATCATCCTCCTTCATCTCCACCTGCAGCCGCTCGATCTCCTGGGCTAGAGCTTCTGTGTCTTCCGCCAGCTGCTTCATCTTCTCCTCCACCAGACGCTGCTTCTGCCTCGCCTCCTCGGCCATGGCATCCAGGATGGCTTGCTCCTCCACGCGCAGGAACTCGCGGAGTTTGTCGAACTCCTGCCGGATTCGCCCTTCCAGCCAGGCAGCCTCCACCTACAGCACAGAGCAGGATGGGCCCACGGAGGCTCAGGCTCAGAGGGAAACTCTCAGGCAGCACGTGGCCTCGGGGCTCTCAGGATTCGAGCAATAGAGCTCTCTTTTCAACAGAAACCAGGGGTGGAACCCCAACAGGTAACATACAGATGCAGTTTTATTAGCATAAATCTGTAAGTATAAAGTCACGTAGCGTAATGAAATTGTCTCGATAAATTAAGAAAATCAAATCAAATCTGCTTATCGATGACACCTGTTGTCTAGCTCTTCAACACACAATATTCTGTACCTTGGTTCTGGGCAACATAGCAAGAGAAATCCTGAATCACAGAAATGAACTGTTGAAAATAACAACGAGTTTTAACAATTATCTGCCTTCCCATCTCGGGACTTCAAATCTGTCTGATCCAGAGACTTACCAAAAGAAGAGTAGAAATATTTATTTTAAAGCTGAATCATTCCCAATATGTGTACCCCTAATCATGACTACAAAAACCTTTAAAAAAAAGTTGTAACGGGTGCCTGGGTGGCTCAGTTAGTTAAGCATCTGCCTTCGGCTCAGGTCATGATGCCAGGGTCCTGGGATCGAGCCCCACACAGGGCTCCCTGCTCAAAAGGGAGTCTGCCTCTCCCTCTCCCCACTCATGCTTTCTCATTCATTCCCTCTCTATCAAATAATTTTTTGTTAAGAAATTTTTTTTTAAAAAGTTAAAACAAAACCATAAATGGACTCAAAGAAAAAGCAGAGAAATAGTACTCATCTTGGAATGAAAAAGACCTTTTCTAATAAAAAACTGAGAAACTGTGGGATGCCTGGGTGGTTTAGTCGGCTAAGCATCTGCTTTTGGCTCAGGTCATGTTTCCAGGGTCCTAGGATCAAGCCCTACATCCAGCTCCCTGCTCAGCGGGAAGCCTACTTCTCCCTCTCCTACTCCCCCTGCTTGTGTTCCCTCTCTCAGTCAAATAAATAAATAAAATCTTTTTAAAAAAGAAACAAAACTGAGAAGCCTCAAAGAAAAATGAGATCACTGAATAGACATTAACAGAAGTAGTTTTGAATGGTAAGAGACTACTAATAAAGTTAAATACATAAATACAATTCCAAGAGGACCACTGGAAAAACAACTCAAAATCTGTGCTGTAGCAATCACAAATCTCATCTTCGGACTGAAAGTTCAATATATATGTTCACGGTTCTCACAGTGTGATGACAAAATAGTCACTGAAAAAATGAAACTGACCCAAAAAAAGTAAAAATGATTCACTGGAAAAGAAATGACAAACTGGGAAAAATATATGTAACATGTAACGGACTGTTTTTCTTAACATACAAAGCACTCTTACGAATCCACCAGGGGAAAAGACAGATATTTAAAAAAAAAAAAAAAAGCATTCACAGAAGAAACACAAATGGCTTTGTAATTGTAAAACAGTGTACAAACTAACAAAGAGATTCAAATGAGAAGAGATGGCACTGTCGAAATACCAGGCTCAAGAGACTGATTGTGCATGGTGGGAGGCAGTGAAATCCAGGATGATTTTTGTCGCACAGGAAGATAAAGACCAGCAGGCAGGAAAACCTCACCTGCGTAAAGTCAAGTTCAGCCACCCTTCCTGCTGGCAATCTGGAACCTCACATCAAAGGGGCAAACTCAAAGCCTTCACTTCCCTCATCAACCTGCACTGACTGGGTTTAGGGGAAAAGCAGGGATCACTTGGGAACCCTGGAATCTTCACATGGGGCCACATCAGAGTGCCACAGTGCCTGGGCCGGGCAGACAGGGGCCATCACCTGGCCATACGGACAGGCCCCAGGCACCACCACCGCAGTCCGGCACAAGGCCAGCCAGGGGAACAGGGCTGACCACAAAAGGAACTCGAGTGACAGAGGTGAAGCTCCATGATTCCACGGTGCCTGCAGGTAAAGCAACTTGCCATGCGGAAGCCAGTCACTAAGCGTCTGGACCGGGAGCTCAACCGTGCAATGGCTCTGACAACATAACAAGGTTTCACTGAAAAAGTGAAAACCGCCGCTCACAGCAGTTCAATGGTCCATAAAACATGAAAAATGGTGAAGGGCTTTTCTCTGTTGGGCACTTCACATGCATTATCCCAACTGAATGTTTATAAACTTCCTAGTAGGACAGAATTGTCCTCTTTTTACAGATGGAGGGATTAGCTTAGAGGGGGTGGGAATGGGCCTGGAGACTGGGGTCTGGCTTTGAAAGCAGTTCTGCGTTGCAGTTACTGCTCTGGTCACCAACATTTCACAATCTTTCCTTCTGCTGTTCCACCAGCTCTGCAGCTCAGGGGACAGACAATGGCCAGAGATTAGTGAGGCGCCTTCCGAGCCTGGTCCCCTCCCACGGGCACACGGGCACAGGCGGGGAGTGCCAGGCAGCCCAGGCCGGGGGTGGGGGTGGGGGCTCTTAGCTGAGCAGTACTTAGCAGAAGCACTCACCCAGGGAGCGAGAGAGCAAAGCCAGCACAACCCGACAGAAACCCAGCTGCCCATCCACACAGCACTCAGAGGGAGAGAGGATGATATGTATAAACAAGGAGGGTGGGGAAAGAAGGGAGACAACTCCTTCACTCAATTTACAAACATTTATTGATCACCTACTGTGAGCCAAGAACACTCTCACATATTAGTGTAGCCTTCATTATATTCTATTGGAAGCAAATAAAAAAAATAAGTAAAAAAAGTTAACTGCAGGTAACGAAGTATTCTGAAGAAATCAAAAACAGGCAGACATGAGTGCAAGTAAAGCGGAGAATTACTTGGGGAGGGTGATCAGGGAACACTTCTCCCAAGGGATGTCTGAACAGAGATCTTAATGCCAAGCTGCTCCTTATGGGAGGATCTGAGAAGATGTAGTTCCCTGGAGGGACAGAAAGAAGGCCAATGTGGCTGGAGCCAAGCATGGGAGGAGATGAAGCCGAGGGCCAGGCAGGGGTTGGACGAGGGCCCTGGAGGCCACAGTGAGGAGTCTGGACTGCAAGGGTGATGAAGCCTCTCGACAGTTTTAGGCAGAGGAATGATGCAATCCATGTATTTTTCAGAAAGATCAGTCCACTCTGTGGAGATGGACTGCAGAACAAGAGCGAAAGCCTGGGGCCCAAGTAGGAGGCCAGGTGAGGAACAATGGAGACACATCCAATACTGAGGGTGGCAGGGGAAACAGAGCGTCCAGTGGACGTGATGTATTTTCAGTTAGAGAGGCCAGGACTGCTGAGGGAGAGGACCCGGGGAGGAAGAGGGGAAGAGCCCTCTTCCTAAAGAGCCCCAGGTCATTGTTGGCATGAGCAACTGGGTAGATGGTCAAGTGCAGCATGTGCTAAAGTTCCCCCTTCCCACAGCTGATGGCATGGCCACGCCCAGCCACTTAGGCCACGGCAGTGCCACCACAATCAGTTACCTAGGACAGGACTATGCTAGATCCTCAGGGTTAGAGAAGGCTGATTCTGTGTCAACAGCCACAGCCAGGGCCCGCCCACCCTAGCCTTTCCCCCCACCAATTCCCCCAAGGCACCAGGTATCCCTCATCTCCCGGCCCAGCCAGAGCACTCACCTGATTGTGCTTGGCAATGGCCTCGTAGGAGCGCCTCATGGCCCAGAAGGCCTTGGCTTTTTCCCGCAGCGCATGCTCCATGTTCCTGCACTTGGCCTGCCATGAGGATTGAGAAGGAGCAACATCAGGGCTGGAGGCCAGGCAGGGGGAGGACATACTCCATTTACAACTGGAATCCCACTTCAGTGTGGGTACAGCTCAACCACATTTACTCAACCCGTCTGTCCACAGGCTGCAGGGCGTAACCCTAATCTTGACTCTGGTTTTTAGCTTAAAGGCTCTCAAACCCTTCAAACCGGCCCCTTTGTTTTATACCTGGTACAGATGGGGAGACATGGTGGAGGAGATAAATGACCCATTCCCTTTCAAGCTAGCCACAGTACAACTCAGAAGGGCATCCCACTCCGGCCTACAGCCAGTCCAGGCTGTCCATGAACCCCTGAGCAGTTTCCACTATACAGACCATGTGCTCACAGGCTCTCTTCATGACTTTCTAAACTGGACAGATCTGATTCCAGGTCGATCCAGTTATTCCTACAGGGCCTTATCTAAACTACCTGTCTCCCCACTTCCCTACCTTATTGCAATATTCCAACAGTGCATGGGACACGAAAAATACTTTAATCACTGCTTTAATCAAATCCTTTTGGTTTAGTAGTTTTGTTTTTTTAAACTTAACTGTTAGTGCTCTGATCTCCTTGGACTCCTTGAAGAACCACTACCAGTTTGAGATTGGATTCCTCCCTTTTGTATTCAAGGTCTAGCCATTTCTTTCCATCTTTATCCTTTTCTCTCGTAATTCTGAGAAAGCTTACCAAGTTTTCCTTTGGAAAAACAGTAACAATTCTAGTGGCATTAATTACAAGTGACTAGCATTTATTGAGCATTTACTATCTGCCAGAGAATATGCTAATTACTTCACAAATTATGTCACTTAATCATCACATTATCCCTATTAGGTAGTAATATGATTAGCCTCATTTTATAAATTAAAAAAAAAAAAAAAACCCACCCCAAAAGCACATAAAAGGAAGTGACTCGCCCATGAGCACACAGCTAGTATGTGGCAGGATAAGGACATGAACCTAGACAGTGGTGGTAGGCAGCCTCCAGGATGGCCCCTGGTGATCCTTCCCTCCTGTAAGATAGGAAAGTCTATTGCTTGAAGATTCCAAATTTGGGGGACATTTGTTATACAGCAATAGGTAACAGAGATTTGTCCTCAAAAGCCTCATCCCCACCTGGACCTGATTCAGATGACAAGAATCAGGAGCTGATGTTGTCACAGGGTAAGAAGTTTGGGGATCTTGGGAGGGAGGGAGTGTATTCTGAATGCTAGGGGAACAGGAACCATTGGGGAACAAAGGGCAGATTGAAGGAGGCAGCCTCTAGAATGGTCCCAGTGGTCCCCACCTCTGGGGATTCATGCCCCAGTAGAATCTGCTCCCCATGGGCTGGATGTGATGACCTGCTTCAAACCAGCACAATGTGGCAAAAGCAGCAAAGGGATATCGCCTGAGACGAGGTGACTAAGCCTATGCACATCCTTTCTCACCCCCGCCACTGCTTGCTCAGCTGGATGGAAGCCACCTGCCACGTTGTGATCCAGCCTGTGGAGTGGCCCACAGGGCTAGGAACTGAGGATGGCCTCCAACCAGCAGCCACTCGACTGAGTGAGCTAGAATGGTAACCTTGGCCTACTTGAACCTTCAGATGAGACCAGAGCATCGGGAGAGATCTGAGGCAGACAAGCCCAATTATGTCTTGCCCAGATTCTCGACCCACAGAAACCATGAAGTAATAGCTGTTTGTTTTAAACCACTGTTTTTGGAGATAATTTGTTTTGCAGCAATAACGAGGTTGTCTGTCCTGCTCCGCAGCCCATTCTTTTAACTGCCGTACTCCAGAAAATAATGATCTCTATCTTCTGCAGGTTTCTTCTTTTCTACTCATTCTGGCCACTTTTATGATCTTCTTGAGTATACATAAAAGATCTTTTTGTTTTCTGTAGTATGACATCTCTAAAGTGTCTCCTCAAAGCAAAAAGTGGGGTATGAATATCCCACAAGGCCAGTGAAATATCATCCTTATGTTTTGTGGGAAAAGATGTTCTGTTACAAAGTCATATAATAAATTTTGAAACAATTCTGATTTGCCAAATAAGCATGGATGAAAGGAATGAAGCAACTGCCCACACATATTACCCAGGGGGTGTGCTGGCCCCAAAACAATGCAGCCCAGAACTCTGCCTTCAACCCTGACAGCTAGGGATCTACAGGTGGATAAAGACAGTGGTGGTGCGGGAGGCAGGGGTAGGGGGACAGTCCGTGTCCTCTCCCGAATTCTTGAAGCACCTGGACAGTTCTGGTGTAATGCAGCAAAGACCAACCCCCAAATGACCCTTCTCTGAGGCGAGTTGATGAGATCCACCACTGATTCCATTAGTAACAAGCTGTTACTACTGCACATGCGCTATGCCATCCGGCACTAAATTAAGCCCTCAGGAGAGATGTTACTGAATTCTTACATTCCTGTGAGGCAGGCACTACTCGCTTCTTACACAGAGGAGAAAAGAGGGCCCAGAGTTGTTGAGTAACTTGCCAAAATTATACAGTTAGACTTCAGCAGAGCCAGGATTTTTACCCAACAATAAAGGCCATGTTCTTAGCCACACCACACATCCTATCTCATGAGGAAAGCTGGTACTATGTTTGTCTGCCTACCCTTAATGTTTCTGAAAGTGTCATCTTATTCCCAAATGTGTTGTCAGTTTTTAGTTCTAGAGTAAGTTTATAATTCTGTCAATACTTTGCCCAATTCCTTCAATAACCTAACATGTTAATGAGTTTCTTCCCATAAATGTCAAACTAAACAACACATTTTAAAGACTAATGGCTACAACTAAACTGGAAGCTAACCAAATATCCACTGAAAAATGGATAAATTATGGTATATTCATATAATGGAAAACTACTTAGCAATACAAAAGAACTAGTGACACATGTAACATTGACAAGTTTGTGTATATATATATGAATTTATATACTCACATATATAAATATATACATACATGTACTTGTACATATTAACATGTTTATACGTATTGACATAAGTTTACATATATGTAAATATATATAAATATATATATATATATAAATTTTGCCAGAACGAAGTCAGATACAAAAAAGTATACATGGTATCGTTCCATTTACAAGAAGTTCAAGAACAGCAGCGCTAATATATGGCGACGGAAATCAGAAGGTGGGTTGCCTCCTGGTGGACTGGCTGGGAAGAAGGGAGCTCTCCAAGGTGACAGAAATGTTCTGTATATCCTTTGGAGAGGCAAGTACCATGTTTGTGTAACGCTTACAACTCTTCAAATGCAACAGTTAAGATCCCTGCCTCTTATTGTATATAGTATACCTCAAAGATCTTAAAGCCTATAAAATGAAAACTTTAGAAGTTTTAGCCTTTTCTTGTCACTTATCTAGAGCGTTCCTTCCTCAATGAAATCCCTTCAATTTCTCTCAGGTTCAATGAGTTGTTTTTTACCTTTCAATCTCTTATTTTTGGCAATTTATTTGCTTTGGCATAAAACATAAATGTGCCTTAAATATACATAAATGTGCCGTAAGTAGTTATAAACAGAACACCTTTGAATCACAGCCAGGACGTGTCCCTTCTCAATCTTATCCCCTTCTTCCTGTCAGAGGAAACAAAGGTCCTAGTTTGTATAGCATTTCCCTGCCTTTCTTCAGAGTTCTATCACCCATGTACACATCCCTAATCTAAACAATATACTTTAATTTTGTGCGGTTTTTAACTTTGTATTAATGGAGCCGTTCTGTACGCATTCTTTTGTGTCTTGTTTCCTTTACCTTGACATTAAGGTTTGTAGGATTCAAACACATTATTGCATCTGAGTTTATCATTCATTGTTGCACTGTATGCCACTGTATGAACACACCACAATCATTTACCCATTCTGGTGTTCATGGAGAGCTGGGCCATTTACAATCTTCAAGTAACACAGATAGCATGAACCTTCTTAGATACATCTCCTGGCCCACACGTACACTTGTCTCTGTGCAAAATATTCCTGGGGACAGGAATGGGCCACAAACATGTGTATCTTCAACTTTAGTAGATCATGCCAAACTGTTTTCTAAAGCAACTGTACCAGTTTATACCACACACGTGATATTAATGAAAAATGTTTATTAACCACTTGGATCTTTATTTCTTAAATACCTGTTCAAACCTTTTGACCATTTTTCAATGGAGTTGCCTGTCATTTTCCTACTGGTTTGAAGCAATTTATTATAAATGTGCAATATATGTCTTCCATGGGTTAGATATATAATAAGTACACTCTATTGTATCATTTATATTTCTTAATTTCAATATGGTCAAATTTATCAGTTTTTTTCCTTTAGAATTAGGGCTCTTTGGTTTGTTTTAAAAATACCTCCTCCCTTCCCAAACTGCTTAAAAAAACAAGCCAAACAAACAAAAACAAAAAAACCCCTCCATATCCTGAGGTCACAAAGATTATCTCCTGTATTATTTAAGCTTTCCGGCTTTCGTTCTCATTTAGGTCCAACGTGGATAACCTGCGGTTTATCCCGTGAATGATGTGACCTGGGAGCTCGCTGCCTCAGAACCATTATTTAGAGTACTAAGCCTTCCCCACTGATGTACAGGCCACCACTCCATACATCAAACAGATGTTTCTCTAGTCTCTTCCCCTGACCCACCGTCTTCTGCCAACATCACACAGTCTTAACTTTGACAGCTGTTAAGATAAACTAAGAGCTAAATGTCTCCTAAAGAATGTTTTGGCAATCATTGGCTGAGTTATCTTGTTTTTTTTCCCAAGATTTTATTTATTAGAGAGAGAGAGTGCATGCACACAAGCAGGAGGACTGGCAGGCAGAGGGAGAAAGCAGCTGGGTGAGGGACTTGATCCCAGGACCCTGGGATTATGACCTGAGCTGAAGGCAGACTTAACCAAGTGAGCCACCCAGGTGCCCAGCTTTCTTAGTTTTCATAAAAATATTGGAATCAGCTTGCCAAATTCCACAAAATGTCATGTGGTGATTAGCACAATCCTGACTCTATAGATCAGTCTGGAGATAACCGACATCAAATACTGATTCTCTTAATCTATGAACATGGTATTTTGCCACTTAGTCTTTGATATCTCTCAATGAAATTATGTATCTTTCTCTGTCAGATGTCTGCACTGTTACATTTATTGTTAGATACTAACAATATATATTGCTTTATACTATATCTTTTTTTATGTTTGCTGATGTACGGAAATACAATTGATTTTCAAGGTGATTTTGCTACCAGCATTCTTCTAAACTCATTTATATACATAATTTATCTGTAGCATCTTTTTATATTCTCTGCAACAGAAATTCCTATGCAGATATATGCAATTATATCATCTGCACATCATGCCATTGTAGTTTCCCTCCTTCCTAACCTTATACATTTTACTTGCGATTCCTATCAAAGCGGCACAGAACTAGGTTGTTTTCTTATCTAGCTGACTTTTGTCACTTAACTGGAAGAGTTAACATAATTATCAGGTACATTTGCACTTAAACCTACCACCTTGTTCTGCGCTACTTGCCCCACTTGTTCAGTATTTCCTTCTCTTCCCCTTTTTTGGGATTGACCATGTGTGTTTTATTCCACTTTTTCCCTTTCCATGCATTTAGTGGTTAATCTAGGAAATACTGTATTTAAACAGTATGAATTCAAATGAATCTAAACAGTACACTTTTCATGTTTGCTTTAGATACTCTGATTTTAACCCTAAGCATACGTGTATCCACTCAAACGGACCATTCAGGGACTGCACGTAGGCCAGAGCATGCGCTGAACAGGCAGAAGCTGCCCGCTGACTGGAGGGGGCTCTGCTATGAAGCCTGGTCTGGAAGAATACGGGTCATCCCCAGCCTGGATGGAGCTAACTGGCTCAGGACAGATGCAGAGCATCACCCAGACCCCAAGCCCAAAACAGCAAGTGAGCTGTGATTTTAGTTTCAAATTACAACACTCAGGATTACTTATTTATAAACATGCAAAACAGGAAGTTTTTTATTTACACTAAAGGATTCAGAATGTGATTCTATAGTCTACATCGTTTATTTAAAAAATTACAATTTGCTTAAGCAACACATTTCAAGGGTGTATTTATTACCCTAAGGATTTTACAAAATTGTTTTGCCCAAAATATCCATTAACACAGGTGCTGTGTGATGTAACAGAAAATGGGAAAGGCCCAGGTAAGAGAAAGAATAAATACTATTTCCCACGATCATCACCACACACCTGCAGCCAGGGCTATCCAGCCCAAGCCAGGTTTTCTGACTTCCAAGGCCCTATATATGCTGTTGCTTGTAATTCCTGTCTGCACCACCCAACTATCTCAACAAGGCTTAGAAAACGCAGCTCAGGCTCCCTTCAATTCCTCCAGAGAGCCATTCTGATCTCCCCAGTAGAGCTCGGGTGCACCCCGTGGGCTCTCATAGCTCCCAGGTACACCTCTATCACCCCACTCATTACCGCTAGATAATCAATCACCTCACTTTCCCGGGAAGGCTGCGGGCTCCAAAAAAGGGCAGGTCCTCTGGCCCAGCACAATGGTGCTCAATAAACCTTCACAGAAGCAAAGGACGCCTGCCCTGCAAGGGTAGCAACTGTCCTATCCACGCATATCCCCATGTTCAGCACAAAGTGGACACTCAGCTACCAACCTGCCCAGTCAATGAGTCCACTAAACCCTTATGTTCTTTCCACTACGCCACACCGCCTCCTGGACTGAAAGTTAGGAGACCTGATTTATACCCTTGTCTTTGTCACTAACCACTGGTGAGGACTTTGGCAAAAGCTTGCTCTCTCATTGGCAATCAGGCTCCAGTCCTTAAAAATGAAGGCATGGAAGCGTCTACAGACTCTCCAACTTCACTGTGAAAATGAAGAAATGCAGTTTTCTGTCCATGCTTACCTAGCTCATCGCCAGGGTTTCTAGGCCTCTGCTCTTGTCATTTTCCCCACGTATATCAAACACTTGTTTTCAGGCAGACAGACATAGCAGCAAAGAGCTCTGACAATGGGCCCTCAAGT
This sequence comes from Enhydra lutris kenyoni, assembly GCF_002288905.1. NCBI lineage: Eukaryota > Metazoa > Chordata > Mammalia > Carnivora > Mustelidae > Enhydra > Enhydra lutris. Next base: position 71,466,546 of record NW_019154087.1, read on the forward strand.
TCAAATACCTGCTCCGTTTAGCAGCAGATGATTCTGAGTGAATTCCTTCTCTTCTCTGCACCATCTCCTCCTGTGGCCAAGAGGAATGAGACTACCTCGCTCACAGGACTGTTCTGAGGCTCCCACTAGTGAATCCATGTAAAGTTCTCCAAGAGCGTGCCAGGCATGTGTTGGCTCTCACCACTCTTAGGTGCCACTCAGGGGTGGGTAATTTAACTCTCCTACTGTCAATTCCTCAGGTTTCTTACACGGATGGCATAAATGCCTCCAAGACAACTTGATCTCGCCCAGATCCCTTTCTTATCTAACCCCAACCCAGTCTCCTGATCTTCCTTTCCCCTTGGTGTTTGTGTCCTCCTCATGAAGCAGGGATCCACAACAGTGCCTAGTGCAAGGGTCCCATGACTCAGGACCCTCACTGAGCAGTGTTCAGTAAGCCCCCAGCCCTGGGTACTTGCCTTATCAAGCAAGCAGTAAATGTCCACGCAACTTGAACATGGTAGCGCCTGGCCCATAAGGGGGGATCCAGATGGGAGGGCACAGTTGGGAAAATGGTGGAAAGAATTGCAAGGGGAGGCAGACTTAGGACAATATGGAACATTCCTAGGTAAGATTTGGCCAGACTGATTCTAAGAAGAACCCCAGACGGGGAATGGATTGGGATTGGGGCTGGTGCAGGAGGAGCCTGGAGGGCAGAGAATGGCTCTCATGTCAGAGCCATGGGATGGCTAAGAAAGTGATCTGGACAAGGCAGGGACCTGGCAGGAGATCAGGGCAGGCTTGCTTTGATGATGCAAGGCTGAGCAAATGCCAGACAGGGAGTCAGGAAATCTAAGTTTTAATCCTAGACGTACCTTCCCCATTCCCTGCCAATGCCAGGAACTGCTGCATTTCTCCAAGTTTCTGATTTCTCACTAGTAAAACAGAATCCTCTCCTCACAGTGCCCCGTGGCTCTGGGCCTGTGTTTAGGGATCTGCTAGTTTTCCACAAGAGTTTTCAATTAGGGTTTTCATTCAATGACCACCCCCCCCCAAAAAAAACTACAGTAAACCTTTTTCAAGTCGCCTTATAAACAGTGCTGACACATGCTTTCAGTTCCTACAACTTCAGTGCCAGCATCCATATTTGTTAACAACTTCCTTGATGCCAAACTACACTACTTTCACTGTCCTGGCCTCATAAGGATAGAATGAGCAGAAGCACACTGAACGGGTGAAGGATGTGCCAGGTCTGAATGAAGTCTGGCTGATCACAGGGAAAGATTCGGATCTGCAAAGAGGGAAATTTAGATCGGCACATCAAGTAACCACTTAGAAGAGGGTTAAGGAGTATTGTCAGTCTGACAAGTATCGTCAGACAGGCCTCACAGCCGCCCAGAGCAGTGCTTTCATTTCAGCCAAATAAGGCCCGGTGATGAATATTTCAACTAGAATTCAACGGATTTTCTTTGCACTTTATCTGTAAACCGTTGCTATTGTCGTTTTACTGCCTCTATGTGCAGTAAGCAAGAGGAATTCACGCTAGCTTAGCATTTGTATGTATGGCATATATTTTAAGTCACAGTGTTGCAACAGCGTTTCCCTGTTCAAGTTTGATAAACATAGGCCAAAGGCTGTCCCTTCAAGCTCCAACACGTACCTCAGCATTTTGGTCTCAACATTTCCAGCCTGTCTGGTATCTCAGCGGTTCCTTCCCTCACGCCCCACTGTCCTTAGGACAAAATCTTAGATCTCTCACATGCCCCAGATGGCCCTTGGGACCTGTCCTGAATGCCCTCATTCCTGGCCCAAACGTCTCTGGCTTCCTACGTACCATGCCCTCTGCCCCACTAGCGCTGCTTGGGACCCCGGCACTCAGTGAACCTTTGGAGCCTTCAGGTCTCTGCGAAATCGCTCCCCACCACACAAGAGCAGGTGCCTTGCTACAGCCACCTGTCACCTGCTGTACTGTCCCTCCCAGGAATGTCCGTGTGATTAGTATTCAATCATGACTCTCTGACTCCAAGAAGCCAGGGGCTAGGACTCCTCAGTCCTCTACTGAACACACCATGTGCCTGGCACAGTGCAGGCACCCACGCGCAGGACAGTGGTCCTCGTCCACTCGAGCCTCTTAAATATCCACACATGACCCGCTGCCCCACAGCTCCCAGAACAGATAGCCAGCTCAGAAAGTTGTACCTGGGGACCAGAGAAGTTTCTCTCAAAGTCCATGACCAGAGTAGGGGCTGAACAAGGCCCCAGGTGAACTCCATGTAATATGCTCTGGGACTTTGGACAAGTTACTTAACCTGAGACTCAGTGTCACTGTCTGTAAAATGGGGAGAATAGTACGTATCTGTGGCAAGCTGAATGAAGATGTCCACATCCTAGAACTTAGAAGCTGTGAATGTATTATTTATATGACAAATTATTTATATGACAAAGAGGACTTTACAGATGTTATTAAATTATTATTTTAAGATGGATGATTATCCTGAACTGTCTCGGTGGGCTCAATGTAATCAAAGGGTCCTTGGAAGAAGGAGGAAGTTAGTAGAGTCAGTCAGAGAAGACAACGGGTAACAGAAGCAGAAGTTGGAATGATGTGCCTTAAAGGTGGAGGAGGGGGCCTCTAGAAGCTGGGCAAAGCAGGGAAATAAACTCTCTCCTAGTCTCCAACACCTGGATTTTAGGACTTCTGACTTCCGAAACTGTGAGAAAATGCATCTGTGCTGTTAAATTGCCACATTTGTGGCACTGTACTACCACAATGATAGGAAACTAATACACAGCCTCACAGGGGTTTTGTGAGGATTAAATGAGCGCATGGCACACAGTAAGAGCTCCGAAAGTGCTGGCCGGCATGGTTACTCCTTTCATCCAACTCCTCACGTGGTTGCCAGAGTGATCTTTCTAAGCACACATCGCACCATGAAATCCCCATCTTCAAGCTTTCAGAGCTCCCCACGGCATGTGACAGCAGCTCCTTCAGCCTCTTCTCCCAGCTCCCGCCTCCCAGACTGCTCTGCGCCCAGCTAGCCAGCACAGCTTGTCTACTGACTGTCTGACTTGCCTGGATACGCTGTGAGCTCCACAGGGCAAGGGCTCTGTCTTACTCTGCGGCCTCAGCTCCCCTCACAGGTCCCAGAACACAACACAACACAAAAGCCCTTGATACACAGCTGTCTAACGCACTGATGTGACACTGAGCATGACACTGAGCACACCTGGGCTGCATTCTCCTTAGATCTTTCCAGACTGGACTCCCTACCTCCTCGTACAGCGCCCTGGGTGCCCATCAATCTGACTGCATCATCCCTCTGCTTAAACCCTTCTACTGCTCTGTATAGTCCTTAGGATAAGGGCCAAGCCTCAGGCCTCATGGGTTCTTCTGCATTTCCACCCTTATTTTAACTACTCGGAAATTCTCTTAGTGCCCAGAAAGCCAGGCCTCCCAGCTTCTGGACCCTTATGTATGCTGCTGCCTCTGGCTGAAACACCCTCCCTTACTCTCTTTGCCTCGCTAACACCTCCTCATCCCTCAGGTCTCTGCTTGAAACTCCTTGAAGGTATGAACTGTTGTTTATCACATGCCTTGCAGTATCCCTGGGACCCAGCAATACAAGGCACCTGCTGAAGGAATAGGAAGTTGTCATTAGACCCTATATGCTTCCCGGCACCCGACTCACTCATCTTGAATCCTGGATTAGCCCAGACCTGGGGGTTCTGCCTTAGTGCTCCTGGCCTTGACCCCTACCCATCTTCCTGATCTGTACTTGTGACAGCCCCATGCTGATTGGTCATGACTTGATCCATGGTGCCCCCCCCCTACCTCGACCCCAGCCCACAGAATGCCAGCACTTACTTCAGCTGTCCCAAATCAGGACCTGGCACTTCCACCAGTGGAAATGGGGAAAAGCACTGCTGTGGACCACTGTTAAATAAGGTAACAGGAGTTATAGGCTTATCCTTTTGGCAAGCTACTAGAGTATTCATACATGCATACGGATGACATTCCCCTCCACCTGAACTCTGTCTAAATGTGTATGAAAATCTAACCAACTCTCGATATTTCTTAAGAAAGGCCTTAAAACAAAACAAACAAAACAAAAACAGTGTCTGGAGACCAAGCATTAGGGGTACTTACAGTGCTTCCTTTTCAATACACTCAGCTTCCTACCAGCTAATCAACAGGTCTGACCCATGTGTTAGCAGGCGAGTAAATAAATTGGTGTTTCACACCCTCTGCAATCTTTTAAATAAAACAGTAAATAAAAATAACAGAAAATGCCAGAGTACAACAGACGTTTTCACAGAGCTTTTGTTTCAAGTGATACATACACAGGACCTTACCATCACAATGGAAAAAATATGGGCTAAGGTCAGAACATGGACTTACTATGGGCTAAGGTCAAAAACTGAAAATTCCTAAACTGGCTAATCCTTGTTTTCTGATCATTTTTCCTTCTTATACCCAAGTAGTCTCCATGTTACTTCTATACCAAAATATTTCCTATGTCACTTTATAGCTATAAGAACGCTAGGCACTCAGGTGCTGAGAGGGACCCAGAATAAATCAGCCAGCCAAAGCCAACAGCCTCTCCACTCCTACATAACACATAGGGCCAGCTCCGCGAAGTATGTGACCCCTTTTGGAAGACCTTGAGTCTCCACATGTCTGGCCAGGTCTTGGGACTCCCACACCTCTAACTTGAATGAGCCAAGCTTCAAGACTCTTGGGCGGTACCCACACCTGTCCTCCTCACCCGGGCCCGGGCCACACCCTGCCGGCATAGAGGGTGCAGAGCCTCAGCCCTTCAGAAGTGGGTCAGGGGGCATCTTGGGAGCATCGTGTAACCCCCGTTCCCACACTTCCTGTTTACACTCCCTCTTCACCCATCCCAGGCCCCTGGGTCGATCTGTCTGTAGGTGAGCCGAGTCGGAGCGCCGGGGGGTCCTAGCCGCAGGACGAGGGGCTGGCCCGGGCGCACAGGTCCGGCAGGCTGCAGCGGCGGGGGACGGGGGTGGGGGGTGGTCAGAGATGCTGAGTTGCCTTCCGGACCCGGCCGCCACGTGCGCGCTCGGCGACTTCCCGCACACTGCCGCTCTTACCCGAAAGTCGTGGGCAGTGTCCTTCACCGGCTGCACGCGGTGCCCCTGGTGCCGGGGGTCGGCCTGGCACGAGCAGCACAGCAGCTCCTTGTCGTCGAGGCAGAAGAGGCTGAACTGGCCACGATGCGGGCGGCAGAGTCGCGGGGAACGGTGGCCCGCCCAGCGCGCGCCCTCGGCCTCCTCGCGCAGCAGCTTCTCCACCAGGTTGTTGAGGGTATGGTTGGTGCGCAGGTCGGCGAGGGCCGCTCGGTCCTTGCACACCGGGCAGGTGGGCGCCACCTGCACCTCCCAGCAGCGGGTCACGCACACGCGGCAGAAGTTGTGCCCGCAGCGCAGAGTCACGGCGTCGCGGAAGGGGTCGTAGCAGACGGCACAGAGCAGCTCCTCCTTGAAGGAGCGGGAAGGCCCGGGGGACGCAGCGGGACCCAGCTCCATACCCGCAGTGGCGGGATCCAAACCTACAACTTTGGCCCCACCCCTCCCACCAGCAAGGAGGCTCCGGGACCCCGCGGAGAGCGGCGCCCGGCCCCTTCCGTTCTGAGCGCTGAGCGACAGCAGCGCCGTCCAATCGCGAGGGGCGCGCTCTGGAGGCTCCGCCTCAGTTCCGATCGACGTAGGAAACCCCGGAAGAGCGGGGCGGACCCCTGCGCTCTGCGGTCCTCGCCGGCCCCCGCCGGTCCCCGCTAGTCCTCTCCGCTCCTTGCCGGTCCTCTGCGGCCTGGCCGGGTTTAGGGAGAAGGAAACGCCCCAGTTGTGCGGCAGGGCTTCCGTGTCATCGGAAACCTATTTCCGATTTGAAATACGAAAAGAAGTTGAGGCGTCTCTTCCTCAGCCACTCCCTGGGAGTTTCAGGTCCGCGAGGTCGGAGAAGAGCGAGCTCTCCCGGTCCTGGTTCCGAAGTAGAGGCTGAGTCTCCTCTGTGTCGCTGCCCTTGCACTCTTGTTCACTTAGATTGGCCAGTCTTACTCTTGTGCCCTGGAGTAAAGAGGAACCAGGTGAGAGAAGGGGGTCCGGGAAGACCTCTCCAGAGACCTGTCTCGGGGTTGCAGAAGTGGGCAGGTCACAGTCTTTCGGAATCTGTTCCTCGTGAGTAAAATGGTGATCCCGTCCCTTGTCTACGTGAGACGCGAGGACTGAACTGGACGAATCCCGGAAAGCGCTCACTACGTGAGGCGGCCCCCGTTAAAGCAGAGTGACGATCGCTGCTACCTGAGCGGTGGAAATCGAGCAGCGGCTGAATGCCTGCCTGCTGTAGCAAGCCTGGCTCTCCCAGCCCCCCATTCCTGCCTCAGTTTGATCACTTTACAGCCTCCGGACGCAGGATTCCTTTCTCCTGACACACGTCCTTTTCCCGGTTTCTGTTGTAAGACCATTTTCCCTTCATGTGTCATTTTTCTGTATTTGAGCAGAGGCACTGACTGCCTTTTTTTTTGGAACATCTTCAAGGATGTTTCTGTGGTGAATAGCCTTGGACAACAAATAATGTCTCCCTCCAGGCAAAGATCTGGCAGATTTAGTCTCCATTATGAGAGAGTCCATTTAACCGAGCTTCTGAGTCCTCTAATGTAAGGCAGCCTACCATGGTCCTCATCACAGAGGCTTCTCGGATACGGGGCCCAGAAAAGGGGCCCAACTGTTAATTCTCCGACTATTGTTACCAACATTAGTAACGAGCTGCCCTTTGTCTCTGATCCAGGACTCTCACCTACCAGCATTCTTCAACCTGCTACAGGGTAACTTGTTAATTTGCAAAAAGGCCAAAATCTCAGTGCTTTTATAGTTCTTGACAGTTGTCTTCCAAACTTTTCCTCAGAGTAGCCTGTTTCCCATAGTGCCGAGGGGATGAATCCTGCCTTCTGCAGTGTTTCTTAAGCGCTCTTCATGGTCCTCCTGCCTTATCTGGGGAGCTTTCTAAAAGCAGACTCCTGGACCCAGTGTGAGCTGCTTGCCTCTCTGAGAGGAAAGCCCAGATATCTGCATTTCACATGCTGGCCAGGTGATTCCCAGGCACACTAAAGCTTGAGGCCCACTGTTCTATATCAAATCTGGAGTTACAGTTAAAAGATCCAAAAACTAACCTTAGAGGCAGTCTCTGAAAAGGCCACAAGATGGTGCTAATAACCCTACACTCCAGGCACCCTCCAGAAAAATCTTGTTTTCTAGTTTTTCCCTTACCTAGTGTTCCCTTACCTGTGTGCCCCACTGTTCTGTCAGTCTATTTGCTGTCTGTTATTTCATTCTGTTCTTACAGGGTTTTCCCTGTTTGTTTTGTCGTTGTTGTTTTTCACAGATAAGAAAACAGATCTTATTTTCTTTAAGCAGAATACAAAAGTCAGCATTCAACCAATAAGGTTCTCCAGGCTTTCTGGAAATCCGGAAAGGACTTGGTGTTATGCCAAGCCCCACCACTAGCCAGAGGCATGCAGGGCTCTTTTCTGACTTCCTTTTCCTCAACCATAAAAGGAAAGATCCAACTAAAAGCTCCAAGTTCTCAGCAGCCCAGACACTCTGAACTTTTTTATGCTTTGCATAATTTCAGTGAAGAGAGTGACTGATACTTACCCAGACACCAGAAAAGAGAAATCCGTTGCCAACTTCTATATCTTCTTTCAATAGAAAGAACTTTTCCAGAGGACGTTGAAGTTCAGGCTCTCTGTTATACCTATTAATCTAACGCAAAAGTCCGCAGACAGTTCTGGCTGTTTCTGATTTGCCCCATCCCAAACCCCAGGCATTCTTGCTGGGCACTGCCACTTTCCAAACCCCTGCTATACCCATGAAGATGTATGTAAGGAATGACAACTGTTTTTCAAATGTTATGTTAGAGAAAAGAATTCCTAGGTGCAGAAGATGGGTGAATTTTTTTTTTCCTTTTCTTTTTAGATCAGCATCCTAGAAAGTGACTTGTGTAAATAAAAGGCAGAGATTAGATTAACTGTATTAGATTTGAAAAAAAAAAAAGCAAGACCCAACTGTATGCTGCCTAAAAGAAGCCCATTGTAAATGTAAGCATACAAATAAGTGAAAAGGATAGGAAAAGATATACCGTGCTAACAGGTGTCAAAGCTGGGTTGGCTCTGCTAATATCTGAAAAGCAGATTTCATATCAAAGACTATTATAGGGATAATATTCTATAGGATGGCCATAGAGTGCAACCATTGCAGAGCTGGCTACGCAAGAGCAACTTCCAGAAATAGGCAACCAGGGATGCAAACGTGATGGAGAAATACTAGGGAAGTCTTCAAGGAAATCACTAAAGTCTGTTGCTTGATGTGGGACATAGAGGTGGCCAGAGCCTTCTCTGAAGCCTGACCCATGGGGGAAAAAAGAGGGTAGGGCCTTTGATTTGGTTTGAATAATGCAGGGAGATAATGTAAGTGGTTAGGGATACACCTAGTAAATGGCCTACCCCTGGGTCAGATTTGGTTGAAGAATTTTTTATATTTGATCCATGTGTTCCTCCCCCCCCCCCCCCGGTATTTGAGCAGAACATTTATGATGTTCTGGGGTTTTTTAAAGATTTTATTTATTTATTTATTTATTAGAGAGAGAGAGAAAGCATAAGAGGAGAGAGGTCAGCGGGAGAAGCAGACTCCCGGCTGAGCAGAGAACCCTATGTGGGACTCAATCCCGAGACTCCAGGATCATGACCTGAGCCAAAGGCAGTCACTTAACCAACTGAGCCACCCAGGTGCCCCCTATCATTTATGATGTTCTAAACTTCAGCTTTTATTTTGAATTTTTTTGGTTTTGTTTCAAGTTTTTATTTAGATTCCAGTTAGTCAAGGTATAGTGTAATATTAGTTTCAGGAGTAGAGTTTAGTGATTCATCACTTACTTAGAACACCCAGTGCTCATCACAAGTGCCCTCCTTAATGCCCATCACCCATTTAGCCTGCCCCCCCCCCAACTCCCCTCCAGGAACCCTCTGTTTTCTATAGTTAAGAGTCTTGAGAATGGATCATCTCATATCATTAAAAGTCTAGAGGCAACAAGATGGGATCAGGAGGGAGACAAACCATAAAAGACTCTAATCTCACAAAACAAAATGAGGGTTGCTGGGGGCAGGGGAGGGGGTTGGGTAGGGAGAGGGTAGTGGGGTTATGGACATTGGGGAAGGCATGTGCTGTGGTGAGTGCTGTGAAGTATGTAAGCTTGGCGATTCACAGACCGGTACCCCTGGGGCTAATAATACATTATATGTTAATAAAAACATTAAAAAAAAAAAAAGTCTAGAGGCAAGAAGGCTATATCCAGCACAAAGACACTGAGACCCCAGATTCTTTCCAACTTGCAAGTCTGCCTATGGCTTCCTTTTGGCTGGAAAATTACAGCAACAGCTCTAGGCATCTTACCTGACATCAGCCAAAGTCCATAATTGGAATAGAGCCATTTCCCTCTACTATGTCTTATCTTCAGAGCCAAGAAACCTTATCTAAAACCCTCCAGAAGATTTCTCCTCACACCTTATTAGTCAGAACTGGGTCACACTCCCACGTCTAAATTCATCATTGGCAAGAGGAATAAGACTACTATGATTGACTTGAACCAGTTGGAATTTACCTGAGTCATGGAAGTAGAGGGATGGTCATTGAGATACGTTTGGGACTTGGCTATTTATTATGAAAGAGAGGGGAATTGCCAATAGGTAGGCAACTATAGGTTTAGGACAGTTGCCAACATTTGCAAATTAGATTTTACCTTAAAAGTCAAAATTTCTACCTTTGCCTTTTTTTCATTAAAAAAATTTAATTGTGCTAAAATAAACAAAATTTACCATCCTGAGCATTTCTAAGAGTACAGTTCAGTAATGCTAAGTATACTCCCGTTGTTGTGCAACCAATACCCAGAACTTTTCGATCTTGCAAAACTGAAACTCTGTTTATTAAACAAGTCTTTTTCCCTCCTTCCCCCAGCTCCTGGCAACCACCAGCCTACTTTTGTCTCTATGAATTTGATTGTTCTAGGTACCTCATGTCAGTAGATCATGCAATATTTGTCTTTTCGTGCTGGGTTATTTCACTTAGTATAGAATGTCATCAGAGTTCATCCGTGTTGTAGCCTGTGTTAGAGTTTCCTTCTTTGTTTTTTTTTAAAGATTTCATTTATTTTTTATAGAGAGAGGGAGTGAGGATGAGTTGGGGGGGAGGGGTAGAAGGAGAAGCAGACTCCCCACCAAGCGGGAAACCCAATGCAACCCCAATCCCAAGACCCTGGGACCACGACCTGAGGTGAAGGTAGACACCCAACTGACAGCCACCCAGGTGTCCTCCTTCCGTCTTTAAAACTGAATAATATTCCATTGTATGGGCAGAACACATTTTTGTTTATTCCCTTACCCATCGATGGACACTTGGGTTGCTCCCACCTTTGGCTCTTGTGAATAATGCTGCTACAAACACAGGTGAATAAACACCTCTTCGAGACTCTGCTTTTAATTCATTTGGATATATGCCCAGAATTGGAATCCGTGGATAATAATAGTAATTCTACTTAATTTTTTTGAAGAACTGCCATACTGTTTTACACAGTAGCTGCACCATTTTACATCCCTACCAATAATGCAGACAGGTTCCAATTTCTTCACATCCTGGCCTCCACTTGTTCTTCTTTTCTCTTCTCTTCTCTTTTCTTTTCTCATTGTAGGCAGCCTATTGGGCATGATGTGATATCTCCTTGTGGTTTTTATTTGCATGTCCCTAATCATTAGCGGTGTTGAATATCTTTCTATATACTTGTTGGCTATGTGGATATCATCTTTGGAGAAATGTTGATTCAAGTCCTTTGCTGATTTTTAAATTAGGTAATTTTGTTGTTGTTGTTGACCTGTAGGAGTTCTTTTTATCTCCTGGGTATTAACCCCTTATCAGATATATAACTTTCAAATATTTCCTCCCCTTCTGTGTTTGCCTTTTCACTTTGTCAATTTCAATGCATAGAAATTATTTACTTTGATGTCATCCAATTGATCAGTTGCTACTTTTGTTGCCTTTTGATGACATATCCAAGATACCATGGCCAAATCCAATGTCATGAAGCTTTTTCCCTAAGGTTTTATAGTTTTAGGTCTTACGAGTAGGTCTTCAATCCGTTTTAAATTAATTTTTTAAAAGATTTATTTGAGAGAGAGAGTGCTCAGTGAGGGGAGGGGCAGAGGGAGAGAGAGGGGGGAAGCACCCTCTGAGCAGGGAGCCAGATGTCCCAGGACCCTGGGATCATGACCTGAGCTGAAACCAAGAGTTGGACACTGAACCAATTGAGTCACTGAGGAGCCCCTCCATTTTGAATGAATTTTTACATATGGTGTAAGGGTGGGGTCCCATATCACTCTTTTGTGTGTGGATATCCAGTTTTCCTGACACCATTTGTTGAAGACTGTCCTTTCTTACATTGAATAGCCTTGGCACCCTTGTTGAAGATCATTCGACCACATACACAAGAGTTTATTTGGGAGCTCTCTGTTCTATTCCATTGGTCTATGTGTCTTTCTGTCAGTACCACATTTTTTTCCATTACTGTAGCTTTGTAATAAGTTTTGAAATCTAGAAGTGTGAGACCTCCAACTCTTTTCTCTGTAAAGATTATTTGACCATCAGGGTCCCTTAGGATTCCATATGAATTTTGGGATGGATTTTTTAATTGCATTAAATATCGTTGGGATTTTTATAGAGATTGCACTAAACCTGTAGACCATTCTGGATAGTATTGACATCTTAACAACAAAGCTGAGTATTCCAATCCATGAACACAGGCTATCTTTCCATTTACTTATGTCCTGTGATTCCTCCAGCCATGTTTTATAGTGTTCAGCGGCCCAAGTCTTTTGCCTCCATCATGAAGTTCATTCCCAAGTATTTTATTCTTCTGGATACTATTGCAAATGGAGTTATTTTCTTAATTTCCTTTTTGGATAGTTCAGTGTCTGTGTTTGCTTTTAGAAAAAGAAAGCTCTTGCTGCATTGCTATAGGAAGCTTCCTCTTCCGCACAGCAGTAGACTTTTGAGCTGAATAGCAGGTGCTTCCTGTAGAAGGGACATTTGTTCTCCAGTTTGTCCCAGACCCCATCCAGCTAGCTTCCCTCACCTCCCCTGCCTTGCCTTTGTGGACCTCCAGGCTTTCAGGCCCTTGCTTGGATGTGCCCAGTAAGGGTTATACAGCACTGCTCTTACTGTGAAGGAGGTAGGGTGGTAAGATACTCCAATACAGACAGTTAACTTGGTACTTGACAAAATGAAATCTAAGTGGATTGTCCGTGTTCCTGATATTTCTCTCTAAGCCCCAAATTATTTTATTGCAAATATTTTGAATAGACTTTAATATATATATATATATAGTGTGATTTTTTTCCCCTCTTAAAATATAGAATGCAGAACATAATGTGAACTTTCCTTCCTGACTTAGACAATAATTACTGTGCTGCGCTGGACATAAAGGGGTGCCCTCAGGAGTTCGTGCACTATGTAAGGTTGTCTGTCTCGGCCCTGTAAGTGGCCACAGATGCCTATGTTTTAGAGGTTCTTCCATTTGCTAGGCACTTGGTGTTTCTTTCTTTTTTTAGAGGTGCTTCTTGCTGCTAACAGCTATTCTGCCTATAGCAGCCTGCTTGCAATGCCTCTTGATACTTCTAGTGTGGGCTAGGCACAGAGAGCCAGCCACATTTGTTAGAACTGCAGATGTCAGTAATGGCAAGACAAGGTTCATAGGGCCATGCCATTGCTTCAGAGCTTATCCATAGGGTGTGGGGACCCGGCAAGCTCACTCACATGGTGGGTGAGGGATGGAGAGCCAAGAAGGCCAAAGTCACAGGAGTCATGGAGCTGACTCAAAGTGGGCGGGGCAGCAGGTGGGCTCCATTTCCACACAGGCACTCTGCGTGGGCACCCTGCCTCCCACTGCCCTGCAGCCATCTTGGGGAGCCACCCAAGGCCAGACAGCGGTGCCCAGAGCTGTGGAAGTTGCCAGGCCTCTGTGGCACTAAGACTCTGCCTATTGTTTTTAAAAGGGAAGTGAAAACATTCTACTGACTTCTCCATCTGCCCTCCCTCTTGAGTCCCCAAATTAATTTCTCAATGGATTTAATATGGTTTTATTTTTCCCAAAGAGATTGACTTGGGATTACATCCGGGAATCCATTTTTTTTTTCCTCCATGGAAAGATTTTATTTATTTTAACTTTTTCACATTTTCAAACACAAAATGAGAGAGAACAGTTTAATTAACCCCCATCTACCCATCATTCAACTTACATCAGTAATCAAATTTTCTTTTTTGTCTCACTCTTCCCCTCTAATTTGGGGGGTTGGGTATGGAGGAGTATTTTAGGTAAATAATATAAAATAAATACATTAGGTAAATCCTTGCCCACCTTTTTTGAAGTAGGCTCCACACCCAGCATGAAGCCCAACACAGAGCTCAATCTCATGACCTTGAAATCATGGCCTGAACTGAAATCAAGAGTTGTACACTCAACTGACTGAGCCACCCAGGTGTCCCAGTGATGGAATATTTTAAAGTAACCATTATTTTTATTTCAGGAACACATTTTTAAAAGTTGCAACAGGATAAAAATACCTTCCATTTATTGCCAGCTATGAGCCATGGTGCTGGCAGGAAAATTTATTTCTAGTCCCTCTGACAACCATATGGTAAGTTATTCCCACTTTACAGATGAGGAAATTGAGGTTCTGCCTTAATTTATAGACAAAAGAACATAGACTGACTGATAGTATATTAGTTAGGATACACTTGAAGCTATGATGACAGAGAAGCCCCAAGTGCAGCAACCTGAAAATTTTAAGTAAATTTCTCATGTAAATGTTCAAGTTGGCCTAGGCCATATCTAGGGCTAGCATTGTGGCTTGATGGCACTAGGGACCCAGACTTCATTTCTCAACACCATAGACCAGGATGGCGGCTCCAGTTTCCATCATTCGGTGCAGGTGGACAAGGAAATGTTGGAGGCTTGCCCATTGACGGGCATGATCCTAAAGCTCACTCACAAACCATTGCCCAGAACTTAATCACTGGCTATACCTGCAAAGGAGACTGGGACGTGCAGTCTTTATTTGGAGCAGCCTAGGACCAACTAAAAATCAGGGATTCTATTATAAGGGAAGAAAGGACAACCAGCTGTGACTTCCTGAATGGAATAGAGCCCTTTTGAAGTCAAGGACATGGTTTTGAAGTTTGGGGGTTCTTTTGTTGTTTTTTGGGGGGGTTGGCTTCAACTGTGGTCCATTTAGCAAACCCAGTGGTACCTGGTTTATTTAGAGGTAGATGTCCTTTGGTGATGAAGGATTTCAGTTATTTAATCCTTGTGCCCATGACTTTTTTCTTTGTTCATTTCTTTTTTTTTTTTTTTTTTTTTTGCTCAGAACACTTATAACCATATTATTCTTTTAAAATGAAATGTATTCTGGGTTTTTTTTATTTTTATTTTTTAAGTAGGTTCCATGCCCAGCACAGAGCCCAATGTGGGGCTTGAACTCACAATCCTGAGATCATGACCTAAGCTGAGATTAAGAGTCAGATGCTTAGCCAACTGAGCCCTGCAGGTGCCCAAAAGTGGAATATATTCTAATAACAAACTTACATTATATGATTTCATTCCATTATCCCATAATAGACTCCAATGACATATCATTACGTAACAATAATGGGTTTATATTCAGCCCTGCTCTTTCCCACCTGGGTGGCTGTGGACAAATTATTTATCTTTTCCAAGCCTCCTTTTCCTTTCTATAAAATATGAATACTATTATTTACCTCAGTAAATTGTTGTGAAGACCCATTAAGTGATGGGTGAAAATTCCATTCATACAGTGAACACCTGATAGATTGTATCTGTATAACAGATAATCTATATAATCTCTCCCCACTAAACCCACCCTATTTAATTCCTATTCTTTCTTTCTTTTTTTTTTTTAAGTAGGCTCCACAGACAACGTGGGGCTTGACCTCATGATCCTGAGATCAAGAGTCATGTGTCCTACCAACTGAGCCAGCCAGGTGCCCCTAATTCCTGTTATTTCTAAAACTAAAATCATAGCATATTATATAGCACAATACCATAATAATTGCCATAGTGTGGATATTTTCATACCTATCAATTGGGTCATCATGATACCCTGTGAAATAGGTAGGGAAGGTAGTACCTATTCCTCTACTCTCCCAGATTAGGAAATGCAAACGCAGAGAGATGAATTTGCTTGCCCAAGGTCACGTCTTCCCTCTTGAATGGCTCCTTCCCATGTGCATCTAAACCCACTCCACTGGCTACCATCTTAAGCAAAGCTTAGAACACACAATGAGCCATCGACAGATTTTTTTAAAGACCATTCATATAGAATCCTAGGCTCCTGGAAGCATTTCTGATAGGTTTTTTAAAAGGCAGATAACAGGCTGACATATGTCATCTGAATTTTTCATGACCGATACCGGACAGAACATAGGGAGACCTACAGGCAGAGAGTTTCCATCGCAGGGAGTTTTCCCAGGTCTCTTTCATAAACAAAACCTATTATCCTATGATGCTAGGCTCTAGGTTTCAGAGCTTTAAAGAAACATCTCTGAAGAATTCAACATCCTCTGAAAATTTTGAAAATCTGGAAACCTTGCTTCAATTAGGGCCTGGTGATATTGTAGTTTATGGATTTGGCCACAGGGAGGCAGCATACACAAACTCACCTTTCCTTAAACCTGTTGGATTAGTTTTGCTCCTTAGTTCCCACTGCCTCTGGCCCAACACAGACCCTCCACAGCTAATGTAAGTATCTAACCTTCAACTGGTCAACATTCATCTCCTCATTCCCATGCACAAGAACACGGAAGGGGCCCCCATTTTCTGAAGCCCTCTGACGATATCCTTGTGGGGCTGTCAGTTGGTCTGTTAGTCTTCCCCCATACTTGGCCTGAGAACTCCAGTTTACCTGTCGCTCTTGCCTGATCACCCCAAGCCCTACCCACAGTCTCTCCTGACACCTGACTGCTCTGCAGGTTGCCAGCATTACCTGGTGCTGGGGACATCATGAACAGGTGAATGGGATAAACCAGAGGGAGCTCCTGCGGCTGTGGCTATGAGCGCCCACCCAATGGGTTGTCAGCTGCCTTGGTTGGGCAGATGGGCCCCAGGCTCAGAGATTCTGACTGTCGGTAGACCCACAGTGCCATCCAGGTATCTGTGTTTTAAAAGCTACAGGTCATTTGTCCTCTGGTCACAATTTGAGAAACATAGAATTTCTGGCTTTGTGGACAAGTTAAGGAATCTTAAGTCTTGGTTTTCTTTTCAGAAAATGGGGGAAATTAAATGAAATGCTGTCAACTGAATGCTTTCTTAGCAATAGTGGTTGGCATTTAGACATACTCATCAAATGCTGTATTTCCTGTTGTTCTCCATGGAGTTCGGGGTTAGTGGGTGCAGTGGTACGGGGTGGGGGGGCATCATGTATTCTGGGCGGTCATGTATGGCAGCACAACTCCAGGGGGCGCCATCCTTAGAGACCACCCTATGAATAGCATGTTCTAGAACCGTGGGAGGTCCCAACCCTTCACAGGACCCAGAATGAAGAAATCTGGGGCAGGGGCTCTAGAGAGGAACTTTGAGGATGCGCAGGGACATTGAGGACATACCAGCTTTCTGACCTTATGCTAAGTCCTGTTCATCTTCTCCTACTTAGGGGGAAGTCTGGAATCTTTCTAGCAGAAGGGGAAAAAAGGGTTTCTAGGTGCCCTTGAGTCACTGCCTTGAATTTCAGGCCCTGCTCCCCTGAGTAAAGAGGTGAACCAGCCTCTTTGTTTGGCCAGCAAAGTGAGCTGACATGGAGATGAGGCTGAGTAAAGGCTGCTGGGCTTTGGTGACAATTCTTGTGTCGCCCTCTGGGCCTGCCCTATCATAACACAAGCATCTGGATCAGTTCTACCAGAGCCCCTGGTGATATTAACCCGATCTCTAGTGTCCCATCAAGGGCTTGGGGCTACTTTAGGACATAAAGAGACCTAGAGGGACCCAGATACTGAGATTCTGGGAGCCTGATAACTGGCTCCCACTCTGAGCCCTACCTTGAGGCTAGAGAGGAAACACCAACCTCTAAGCCTAGCCTCCAGAAGTCTGCAATCAGAGTGGGAGGAGGAGGGAGGGGTAGGAGGAGTTGGGTGAGGTCAGCCGCTCCCAGGGACCACCAGGGCAGGAGACCCCTTTGGGGCTCCGGAGATGGGTCCGCAGGTGGGCACGTGCCGCTCAGGGAATTGGTGGCGGCGTCTATTTCAGGGTTTATGGTAAGAGGCTGGAGCGGGCACACACTCAGCGCCACAGACAACACACCCCACCCTTTAAGGAAGTGAGGAGGAGAGCAGCAGGGGTGTGGTTAACTAGGAGGAGGAGAGGGGAAAACACAAACCTGTCAGCCCTGTTACTCAGTAGAGACCTCGGGAGCGGCCGCGCACCCCTTACCTGCCGCAGCTCCCCGGACCCACCTGTACCTGCCGGCCGCGCAGCCCGCGCCTCACCTGGCTGAGCCAAGGAGCCGTCGGAGTCGGCGCTTCTCTCTGTGTGAGTCCCCTCCCGCCATCCGGGCGGAGCGCCCAGCCACAAGTTGGAGGCAGGCCGGGGTGGTAGGGGTGGGAAGGGGGTGATTCCGAGACTGCCGGTACCTGGACAGGAGCGGGAGTTCCTGGAAAAGGGACTCCGGTGTCGGAGCCGCTGGGGCGCTGCACGCCCAGCTGGCTCGCCGTCCCCCTGGGGCAGAGCAGAGTCTATTTTGGGAGTTAATTTGAGACTGAGGGGTGTTTCTCCCTCTTTGTCATCTGAACGTATTCTGGGAGGGGAGGCTGGGGGACGATGAGAACGCACAAAATCGCCACCTGCCTCCAAAAGTCAGATCAGAGAGCGACAGACCAGGGCTTTCAGAATGCAACTTCGGGCGCTGCCTGGAGCCGCTCCCTGCCCTCCCCCCTTCCCCTCTCCCCGTGCCCTTCAGCACCCCCACCCTGGTCATGTTCCCAGCACACCCCACTGCTCTGGCAAGGACTGCCTGCACCCCAGAGGGCATTTTCTAAATCAAGCCCGGACTGGAAGCAAGCAGGGCTCTGTGAGGGCCATAGAGGCAGAACTCCAGGGTATCTGTGTGTGTGTGTGTCTGTTTGGGGGTTAAAGTTAACACTGGCTGCTCACTGGTTCTTTGTGAAACTACCTTCTCAGTTGCAGGAAAGGGTTAAGTTCTGTGCTGCCTTCTCTTGCTGTCAGGCTGTGCGTGGGCAAAGCCTTGGGTGGGTGAACAGGGAACATATGGGTGATGTTCTGAGCCCACCGAGCCCCACCACCTGCCCTAACCCTCAGCCATCTGACATTGGCATCTCCCTACACCCCAAACTTGGGGCTCAGTCCAATTAGGTTCTCTTAAAGGGGCCAGGAGGAGAAGGGGAGCAGAGTTTGTCCCCAGAGGGGGCATGTGCCAGGAGGATTTGGAAGCCAAGGAGAAGTTTCTGCTGACCTGTAGCTCGACTTGAGCCCCCAGGGACAGTTGGTATGGCATGATCTGGTAAGGGGCACGAGGAGACCTCTCCATGCCTTGACTGCTCTCTCCTCACCGGAGTCCAGGCCAGGACATGCCTTTGAGGACCTGAGCCCCAGCCTCTCACAACTCTGAGAGAGGGAGAAGAGGCAGAGATGAAAAAGTGAGTAAGGATGGGAGGGAGGAAGTAGTCACATTCAAGAGATGCAGCTCTGCCTGGATAGTCTCCATCCATCCATTCATTCATTCAATAAGCATCTGCTGCTTCCTACCTGAGGCTATGTGCTGGTTCTTCATGTGGGGACACAAGGATGTTTGTGCCCCACCCCCGCTCTCTGGAGCGGGATGGTGGACATCGGATGCTGAGGGCTGCAGTGGGAAGGGGCAGGGATCAGGGTGTCAGGTAAGACTTCCTGGCAGAAGTGACTCCAACAGGAGACCCTAAGGATCAATAGAAAGCAGCCAGAGAGTGGGAGAGAGGGACGGAGGCAGGCACAGAACACAGCAAGTGCTGAGACCTGAGGCCAGAAGCAGCATGACACATTGAGGAAACTGAAAGTAACGCAGCATGGTTGGAGCATGGAGAGTGCAGGGGCGAGGTGAAGCTGGGGAGGTAAGTAGAGACAGCTCCAGAAGGGCCTGCTTAGGCTGCCATGGCAACTCCCGTTGGAGCAACACTTGGGACCTAGAGCCAGGCAGGAGACTTCCCAGCATGCCTCTGAGTCTAGGGTGGGGTTGCCAGATTTAGCGAATAAAAACACAGGACACTCCGATTTGAATTTCAGATAAGCCATGACTATTTTTCAAGTATAAGTATAGCCCTGCAGTATTTGGGACATACTTATACTAAGACATTATGTATTGTTTATGTGAAATTCAAATTTAACGCATATCCGGTATTTTATCTGGCAACACTCTTCTAGAAGGAAGGCAAAGATGCTCCCGGGCTGGGAAATGAAGGATGGACCGTGCCCACGTGCCAGGAGAACAGTCTTCAGGGCATATTTATCTTGTCACCAATCCTCCTGGATGACGGCTTGGGACTCCTTCACTGACTGACCATGTTATTTCTTTAAAAAAAAAAAATTCCTTGGTTTTCATGTTTATCTACAAGCTGAGGATTGTGATACCTCAGAAAGAGATTGGGCTTTGGAGGCTAATGGACCTGGATTCAAATCCCCGCTTGGCCCCTTGCCCACCGTGAGGCTCTTGGGAGCCCCCGAATCTCTTTTCTGAACGAGTACAGGAATAACATGTTGTTGGAAGGATCTATGATAATGCACATAGATTCTCTAGTGAGCGCTCAAGAAAAAGTGGCAGATATTAATTTTTGTGACCCCTTTGCCAGGGTGACCAAAGTAGCATCCATAAAGTGCTTGGGGCTCATTGATTTCTGTTTATATTTATTGAGGACTCAGAGGTTCCCCAGGGAAATAATGTGGTAGGTGTCCGGCTTCTAGCAAGAGAGTGTGCCAGCTCCTGAGCAAAGAAGGAGAGCCTGAATTGTTTTTCTCAGCTCTACCCTTCCTTTTGCAGATCACCTGCTTCCAGGGGAGGAGATCCCCAGCTCTCCTCTTGGAGGAGGATGGGTGGGAGAGAGGTGGTGGCTCAGGGCAGAATTAACGGAAGGAAAATGTGAATGAATTACAAGAGAGAACCCACATAAAACAGCTAGCGCGGTATCTGACATAAACAAGTGCACTGCAAAATTTGGACTGCCGTCATTCCCGTTTTTACAAGTACCTTAGACTCGTAAAAAAACATAGACACATAGACACGTAGACACACAGACTCATTGCAAGGGTAGATGAAGTAGGGGGTGCCTTGGGAACCATGTTTTGACTTTAATGAGAGCATTGGTGAGAGCAGTTTAGGGACCTCCTAAAAGGGAACTGGAGGGAGTTAAGAATTAGTTAAGAGAAAGAGGAAATGGAAATTGTGTTCCCTTGTGCGGACTGTGGAGTTAAAAATGGTCCCTTTCCAATGGCTGAATCTCCTCCTCCCCAGTGGTGAGTGTTTTGTTCCCAGCTCTTTAGACCAGCATTTGCCAAACAGTGTTCAGAGAATCTCTATGCCATGAGAGAGTTATGGGTGTTCCCTTGGAGAAATGTTCAGATGAGCTGGCTCTCGGAGAGTTGTCACGTGTCTTTGCACAGTCAAGTTCCTGCAGAAAAAACTTCTGTATCCCTGGGTCTTCTAGCATTCTGTGAATTTGACCCTAGAACCCTGGAAGGGTGCGGGGGGGCTGTTGGGGAACCTATTATTGTCCCAAAGGAAATAGCATTTCCTATCTAGTGACTGTTGATGTGGGCACAGTTCTGGGACCAAGCAGGTCTTTCAGAGGACATTGTTCATTCCCTAACTCTAACCAGGAGAGATCTAATTGATCCTAGACTCAGCAGTGTCCAACTTACAGAGGATCTCTGGGGACTGAGTGCTGGTGCACAGCTGTCCCAGCATCACATCTCCGCCATGGACACAAACCCCTACCCGTGTCAGCCAAAACCTTCCTGTAGCAGCTTACACCCCTTTCTCATAGGTTAGAAAAGCCTGGGAAGAGGATGTCTCTTAGCAAGTGTCCATCCATGGTGATAGCCATTGCTCCATGTGTCCTCACTACTCAGGCAAGCACACCGTTGGTGAGGGAAGGAAAGGGAGAGAGCATGCTCTAGGGTAGATCTTGAGTGGTAGGTCTCTATCAGCCCCTAGCTTTCCCCCTGCCCAGGAGTCATGGGCTCTGGATCATGTGGCCCTGGCTTCCTGGATGAATGGAGCTCTGAGGTGGTCACACACCGGTGGCTGGAGATACCCAAGGGTTATCATATGGTAATTATGCACATATGATAATTAAGAGAAGTTCTTGCTGGCTTGGTGACTGAGGGTTTCTCTTAGACTCTGCATGGGTTCCGGGGTAAAGGGGGAAGAGCAGGGAAGGGGGCAGTGGCCTGGAACAGGGCTAGTAGTCTGGTGGTCAAGTACAAAAGCTTGGAGTCAGTCAGCCAGGGTTCCAACTCCAGCTCTCAGACTTACTGCTTGATGTGAGGCAAGTCTCTTGGCCTGGTCGTCCTCATCCGGAAGACAGAGGTGACAGAGGAGGCAGACAGGCAGCGGCCCGCTAACAGGCCTGTACCCAACCCGCATGGCCTGTTTCACTGTTTTAACGTCCCAGATGGCCTTATGCACCAGCTTCCTAATATCCTTGACTGTGCCCAAAAGTTTGGTCCTTCAACAACAGGCACTTGGTCGGCGTTGAATAAGTGTGGCTCTTCTTATCGTTGTATTTTTATGCTTAGGATTAATCTGAGTGGGTGGGGAGGAAGCCCCTGAGGAAAAAGGCCATCCTGTGAGGAGTGGCCCTCCCAGCTTCTGTCTCTCTGACAGCATCAGGTCTCCAGCAGTATTTGCTTCTTGCCCCACACCGCACCCACGTCCACTGGATTCGATGAGCAGCCAGCCCTAATGAGCTCTTTGGCCGAAGAGACTTTCTGCGACTGCCCATCCCTGGAGTCTGAATGATCGCTTAAGGGGACAGGTTTCACGAGCTGGTGGCTTTGCTCTCTGGGGTTCTTGGCACCCTAAACAAAGCTCTGAGCTGTGCGAGGGGGTGGCGATAGGGGAGGGGACCACTTTTTGAGTCACTGTGCTGTTTCCCAAGGGATAATTATTACTCACGATGACAGTTTGATTAAGAGAGCAGGCTGGAGGCTGCAAATTCCAGTGCCCTTTTTACCTAGACACAATGGCAGGTGGGTGGGAATGTAGGATTTGTTTTCCAGGTGGGCTATGGGTGGGCGGCAGGAAAAGACTGTCTTCTGCTTCCCAAGACCTTCTCCCCAAGCCCTTCCCTTTCCCCAGCACTAAGGGAACTGCTGCTTTCATAAGGCAGCTGGGCCACATGATTAAAGCGAAGATAAACCACTGCCAGCATCCACGGAAGGCTGATCCTTCCCCACTTTCCTCTCTCGGCATCAAGTTCACCAACATTTTCCTCCTCTGCAGTGCCCTTCTTGCCTTTTCTTTCTCAAAATCCATTCTTTCTCAAAAAGAATCTGGCCACATCGCTCACTAGCTGGGGGGTTCACAGGAACACGCCACACCCATTGTTTAGAACATGGCACTGGGTTTAATTGTTGTCTCCCTTTTGGTTAGGTTGATTCTCTCAACAACTTTGAGGGCATAGGACCGACCCTTCCCTGTGCCCCTTCTTTCTCTGAGGGTCTGCCCACCACCTGGCTCTCTCAGACTCCCCCAGCTGCTGCATCCTTACTGGGACACCCAAGGGTCCAGGCGCCTCCTCGAAGTCCTTCTGGGAATTCTGCTCTGAGTTTGGGCTTTGCTCCTGGGGGACGTGGAGGGGCAGGAATTTATTTCCCACCTGTGAGAAAACAGCCCCTCCTTTGGCCCTGGCCCCTGACACATCATGTCTTTTCCTGGTTTCTAAATCATGTAGTTGACCCCACCCCCTACTTCCTCCCTAGCCTCAAGCACATCTCCGTTCTCCAGGTGCATTTGCGGTGGGACCCTGGCTCCTCTCTCTGACGCAGGTTTCTACTCTCCCCACCCCTGGTTCCTGTTCCAGGCAGGTTCCTGGAGATCTGACACTCAGAAGGCACCCTTACTAGCAGCCGGTCACCTTCCCTCCACTATTTACAGGAACATGGAGCACTGATGTACAGTGATGCCCCTCTAGGCAGTCCTGAGGGGCTGTCCCAGGCTTGGGTTCTCAAGCCCCCAGTGCAAGCACATTGGGAGCCTGGGTTAGTGGAAAGACGATCAGGAATCAGAAGACATGGCCCCAGTATAGATGCTGCCACTTGCTAGCGGTGTGATTTGGACAGGTTGCTCGACTCTTCCAGACCTCACTTTTCTCACTTGAAAATGAAGAAAAAGGACAGCATCCCTGATGAGGTCCTTGAGGGAAATTCTGGACATATGTGAAAATGTCCCGGAAAGCACCCCAGGCACCATTCCTGGAGAGATGAGGAGTGGCAGGTTAAAGAGATGTGGGTTTGAGCCTTGACTCGGTCAGTTTCTATCTGGGTGACGTTACTCCACAGAGCCCTAGTTTTCTCATTTGTAACTTGTTCTGGATATTTGTGTGTGCTTTCTCCCCTCTTCACCTCCTTCACTCTCGGGGTCAGTCTTTCTTTACGTGAGAAGGACTTTATCTGTTCTCAGTAAGTCCACAGCCTGGTTGGGGAGGTAATAAGTAAACATATTGAACTGTAAGATGAGATGGGGACTTGCCGTGCCATAAAAGACACACCCGTAAAGTGTGATGATGTCAGAGGATGGAGAGGGTATTTCTGTCTGGGGAGTCTGGGGATGCTTCCTGGAGGAAGTGGCATTTGGAAAAGGTCTGAAAGGATGGGTAGGGATGACCGTGGAAACTTGGGATGGTGCTTGTGGTCAGAGAAGAGTGTAAATAAAAGCAGGGAGGTGGGAAGGCCTCATTTGAATGAATCATTTTGGGTGGAGCTGAGGGTGTCAAAGGACCATAAAGATAAAGGGAAGAAAGTAGGATAAGGCTTGACCTGGCTGCTGAAGAGTTTGGACTTTATTCTGAAGGCTGCAGAGAGATGGGGAGAATGAAGTGGTGGGGTGGCTGATCAAATTTGGTCAGCAGCAAGTAAAGTGGATCTGAGAAAAGAGGGCTTGACGTTTCAGGAGGAGCAGGTAGGACATGTTATAACGGTTCATGTCTTGAGAGTTTGGATACATTATGTAATTCAGGATGATTTGGGGGTCCTAGAGATATCTGCTAGTTCACAGGAGGCTTCTGCATTCTGAGTGGAGATTGGTCTTTAGCTGAATTGAAAAGTTGTAGAGTTGTGGTGCAGTCAGGTAAGCATCTGGCTCTTGGCTTGGGCTCAGGTTGTGACCTCCTGGTCGTGAGATCAAGCCCGGTGTCGGGCTCCTTGCTGAACATGGAGTCTGCTTGAGATTCTCTCTCCCTCTGCCCCTTATGCTCGTGCTCTCTCTCTCTTCCTCTGAAATAAGTAAATAAATCTATAAAAAAAAAAGTAGATGATGTAGGGCTTATGGGAATATCTATAATTTGCCATTCTCCTTAATCCTCTCCTTTCTTCGGGTCATTGATTCAGAGACAAGCTGACCCCCCCCACCCCTCACCCTCACCCCCACCCGCAGACTTATCTTTGCTAGGTATGCACTAAATGTTAGCCTGTCTCCAGGCCTAATGACACTCTCTATACAGCAGCCCCCTGCAGAATCGGGACAGCATGCCTTTAGATCTGCTGTCCCCCTCTGCCCTCATCACTTCCCATGACCTGGTCTCTGCCTCCAGCCAGAACCTCCTCCCTTCAGCCCCCCACTTCCAAGAGTCTATCAGACGTTTCCACTCAAGTAATTCACCTTAAGTGCTACATGTTGGAAACCAAATTCATCAGTTTCTCACACCAAACCATCTCTTCCTCCAGGCAACCCTTTCGTTCACACGGTTGTCATTCTCCTAGACACCTGGGCCAGAAACCCTGATGTTCTCTTCCCTTTCTCCTCTTCTCTGCTCATATCTTACTCATCACTAATCCTACAGACTCCTTCTTCATGCCTCTCATTCCTCTCTTCCCTTCTCCCGAGGGTGCACTCAAGCCCAGGCGAAGCTGATTAGCTGATACCCTCTAATATTACCTAGAAGCCTCCAGATACCCTCCTGATACCCTCTAATATTACCCAGAAGCCTCTCCCCTTCCTCCAGTTCCTTTGGAAGCTCCCATGCCTCTAGACACACCCCAGTCCCTTCAATTTTGATGCCATCTATAATCTGACCTCTGTCTACCCTTCTAACTCAAGCCCCGTGTACTTTCCAAGTAAGCCCTTCACCCTCGCTAGCATGATTTGCTCACTGGGCCCCATCAAACCTTTGCTCAGTTCCTGTGTTCCTGCCTGTGGTCCTGTCCACCTTCCCCAGCCCAAGTCCTCCCAGAGGCTCCATGTTCAACCCAGCCCCCGGGAAACCTGTTGCTCCCCCACCACCCCCTTCACTGCCTCAGTGCTTCTTTGCACTCCCTGATCCGCTAGAATTTATCAACTCATCCCAGCGTGAAATGCTGGGCAGGGAGGTGCTTTCCCTTTTGTTCTTCTTAACTACCTCAGATGCCCATGATAGGAGATTCCGTTTCCCTCCTTCCCTGCACACCCATGCCTGGCTCTCTGGGCCAGGTGGGGTCTTCCTTATTCCATGTGCTGGCATCACGACAGCCAGTTGTAGCAGCAGGAACCACATTCTCCCCAGGGGTCAGGATGCGCTCCTAGCCTCTTCTGAATGTGGAGGTTTCCTAGAGCCTAGGGAGAGGAAGCCTGGGATTTAGATCAGGAGCTCAGTAATCTCTTTATAAGCTGCTCCCATGTCTCTCTAATCCATGGATCCTTGCCTTTCCTTTCTCCCTTATCCTCCTGTGTATTGAGCTCATGTAGGCCAGACTGAACGACAGAAGACAAGGTGTGGGGGAAAAGGCAGGGAGCCTTGGTCAAGGGAGAAATTGTTGTGGGAATATGGAAGAGAGATTTGCAAGGCAGAGGTTGGCAATTTTTAGTAACCCGGACTTTGACCTCGCTGTGCACAGGCATAGGGCTTGCCATGGTAACTGCTCTCAGAGCTTTCTGGATCCTGCAGTCCCAAGATTGGAAAACACTTAGTACACACCAGCTCCTTTATCTCCAGAGAGTGACCCTCCCTCCATTGGTCTGGGTGTACCTCTGAGCCCTCCACTCTTTCTCTACCTGACTCTCTGTGTAGAAAACCCCTCCCAGCCTGTGTTCCCTCCCTGGGAGAGTCATGAGGGACGACAGAGGGAGCCTTGCCCTGGGACGGGGAGACCTGGGTCTGGTCCCTGTCTGCCTGGTCACTGTCTAGCCACATGATCCTGGGTGAGTCACCTGGGCCAACCTGAAGAGTTTTAGGCTTCTCATTTGCTCATACAATAAGGAGATTTGGGGACTTATTATCTGCTGAAGAGCTTTCTTCAAAATGGATCTCAGGCAGAACCCCCGTGTTAAACCAGGTAAAAGTAGACCCTCTGGGGTCAAAGTGGGGAGGCAGGTGCCTGTTGCCTCCTCAACCCTCTTGCACAGTGGTCCTGGGGCCCTCCCTGCATCTCTTGGAGCTCGGATCATCTTGGATCCTTTCCGGGCCTCCAGTTTTTGAGGTCCTGATTCTTATGTGTTTTGGCACCCAGAAAATGAGTACAGATTCAAGTAGATTCTATACAGAATGATCTCAAAGTAAGGAATCCAGCCTGGAGCGTGGCATGTGTGTGCGCGGGGTGGCAGGGTACTGTATGTGTGAACAGCCTGAGACAAGGTGCAGAATTGTCCCCTCTGAGCAAATGCACATGATTATGGGGAAAAAGTACAGAATTTACATCTAGGTCTCAGGAACTGATGGCACCCCAAAATATTAGGAATGACCCACAAGTTTTTATAATGAGTTTTACAAACTTTTCATAGAAATTACATCAAAATTGAGCTCCATTTTAATTCGAATGAACGAGGCCAGAAGCTCTGTTGAGGTCAGAACCATGTCGACACTGAAAGTCAGGGCTCTCTCCTGAGGACAAGGATGCAGCTGGTGCCTGACACACAGTTAGCATTTGATACACGCGATATGTGCCTGAAACTGACCATATGTGTGCATCCCACCAAGGATAGTTGTTTAAAAAAAAAAAAAAGGTGATGGGAATATGTGAATGTTAGGGTAATATTTAATATATTATGTTAGTGACATGTTTCAAATGACATACTGTATAAAATAACACATTAAATTAAAATAATGGGTTTTTTTTTCCCAATTCCCCCCCGCCCCCGTTACAAAACATTCAACGCTTCACTCCCATCTTTGACATCAGTGTCCTTTTGCCACTGGAACCCTAACCACATTCTAGCCTTTATCATTGTCCCTACAGTCTAAAGAGAGGTGGTTAGTTCTTTTTAATATTTATTTTTGAATAGCACCTTTCTTGAGACCTAATTCACGTACCATAAAATTCATCCTTTTAAAATGTACATTTGATGACCTTCGTATATTCACAACTTGTACAACAGACACCCCTATCTAATTGCAAAACATTTTTTTTAAAGACTGTATTTATTTATTTGAGAGAGAGAGAGTGAGCACTCATGAGCAGGGGAGGGGCAGAGGATAGGGAGAAGCAGATTCCCCGATGAGCAGGGAGCATGTCCTCTAAGGGAGGCTTGATCCCAGGACCCTGAGATCATGACCTGAGCCAAAGGCAGATGCTTAACCCACTGAGCCACCCAGGCGCCCCTAATTACAAAACATTTATATCACCCCATAAGAAAGCTCATACCATCAGCAGTCATTCCTCCTTCTTCTCTGCCCCCAGGCCCGGCAACCACTAATCTGCTCTCTGTTTTTATGAATTTACCTATTCTGGACATTTCATCTAAACAGAATCATGCAACACCATGACATACTTAACTGGCTTCTTTCACGGCTCGAGCATCATGTTTTCAAGGCTCATCTAGGTTGTAGCATGCATGAGTCCTTCATTCCTTTTTTTGCTGCCAAATAATATTCCGGTGTATGGATATGCTGCATTTTGTTTATCCATTCATTAGTTTTTTTTTTAAGATTTTATTTATTTATTTGACAGAGACACAGTGAGAGAGGGAACACAAGCAGGGGGCGTGGGTGAGGGAGAAGCAGGCTTCTGGCTGAGAAGAGAGCCCTATTCGGGCCTCGATCCCAGGACGCTGGGATCATGACCTGAGTGGAAGGCAGATGCTTAATGACTGAGTCACCCAGGAGTCTCTATCCATTCATTAGTTGATAGACATCTGAGTTGTCTCCATTTTTTGATCATTAGAAGTAATGCTGCTATGGAACATACGTGTACAGGTTTTTGTGTGGACATGTGTTTTTATTCTTAGTTATCTACCTAGGCGTGGAATCCTGGGTCATATGATCTATGTTTAACATTGTGAGGAACTGCCAAACAGATTTTCGCAGCAGCTCGACTGTCTTACTTTCCCATCAGGAACATATAATGACTCTAATTTCTCCTGATTCTCATCAACACTTGTTACTGTCTGTAATTTTAATGTTAGATCTGCTAGTGGGTGTGAAGTGGTGTCTCGTGGTTTTCACTTGTGTTTCCCTAATGGCTAATGGTGTTGAGCATCTTTTCATGTACGTATTGGTTATTTGTGTGCCTTCTTTGGAGAAAAGTTTAATCAACTCTTTTAGAAGGTTTTTGTTTGTTTTTGATGTTCACAATAAAACCATTTCCTGTATTGCTTTTTAAAAAAGATCTCTTAAATTTTTTTTAATAGCAAAATTCAGCTCTTGTAAGGTGGGCCTGTACCCTCAAGAAAAGTTACTGAATCTATATTTTGATACTGCGATTACTGAAGAAAAAATCTATCAGGTGACCTTTGTAAGCCTCCTTTTGGAGGCACTGATTGAAGTGGTAACAGGCTAATACTTTTTCCCAAACAGTGTATTTTTGTTCAAAATAGGGTAACTGAGAGAGCAGTCCATACTATGAAAAATTCTCTAAGGGCTAGAATATATACTTCCTCTTTTCTGACAGATAATTTGGGGAAGGGAAGAGCTTTATCTTATATTCAAGCCTGTACAATATATGAAAATAGATGTATAAAAATGGATGGATGGATGAACAATGACTTTAAGAATGAATGAATGGGGGGCACCTGGGTGGCTCAGTGGGTTAAAGCCTCTGCCTTCGGCTCAGGTCATGATCCCAGGGTCCTGGGATTGAGCCCCGCATCGGGCTCTCTACTCAGCGGGGAGCCTGCTTCGCTTCCTCTCTCTCCCTCTGCCTGCCTCTCTGCCTACTTGTGATCTCTGACTGTCAAATAAATAAATAAAATCTTTAAAAAAAAAAAAGAATGAACGAATGGACAAAAGAAGGACTGTACGCTAGTGATCCAGCAGCCACACCAATCCGTCCCTCTTTTTCCTCACTTAATTTCTGCTGAGAAAACCAGCACTGGTCTTTAATTTATACTACCTAGAACCATATATAAAATAAGTGGAAAAGCAGGCTTGCGGTTACAAGCTGGAAAGAAGACACTGTATTTTCTGTTGCGTGGAATGTCTTTATCAACATCCTTTATGATGGGAGAACCTGAGTCTGCCCAGTATCCTGGACGTGGTTGAGAACCCCAAAGATCGTGTAACGTGACTGCGGGATGTGATTCGGGGCCATAAGTCACTGGAGCAGTACCTTTAGGGAGGTGATTGTATATGGCAGGATTTCTTCAGTTCTGGAGTCCTCCGCTGCCCTTCCCACCAGCATGAGGCCTTCAGGATTGCTGTGGCCTCAGGCATGGGCCTGACCCTGGAAACTTTGTGCCTCGTCCAGTCTCCGGGATGGAACCGACCACAAACCACACTCCCCAGTGATTCACCAGCTAATTCCACAGAGAGAGACTGCCCCTTCCATCCTTCCCCTTTGGTCCCCTCTCGAGAAGACAGTGTGAACTGGAAAGGACTACTCTGGAGTTTGGGGTAAGCATGAGGCGTGGAAAGAGGAAGAACAGCAGCCAGGAGAACGAGAACGGAATGGACCTTGTGGCCAGACCTATGAAGAAGTGACGGAGATGGATGAAGCCTGGAGAGATGGCTTTTAAAGACTCAGACCCTGCAGAGGGGAAGTAAGTGACAGATGATATTGCTCTTTAGAAAGACCTTCATGGGGACACTTGGGTGGCACAGTCGGTTGAGCATCTAACTCTTGGTTTCAACTCAGGTCATGATCATCTCAGAGTCTTGAGATCGAGCCCCGGTCAGGCTCCCTGCTCAGTGAGGAGCCTGCTAGTCCCTCTCCCTCTGCTCCTCCTCCTACCTGTACACTCTCTCTCTCTAATAAATAAATAAAATCTTAAAAAAAAAAAAAAGAGGACCTCCATGGCAGTCACAGAAAGGTGGCTCCCTATGATACTTACTCTGAAGTGAGTGTGGTTAGAATTGGGGTCAGGAAGCGAAGGACAGTGAAGGGAAGTGTTGACATGGTGACATGGTCTGGAGTTCCTGCTGTAGGCTTGGCTGTCACATCTGTCCACACTGCTGGTGGCCTGAGTGGGTGCTGGGAGGGCTGGCCCTCAGGAACAGTCCACTTCCCACTTGCTTCTCCTTACTTCTCGGTGCGGAGAATGAGTGGGGCATTGAGGATAGAGAGAGGCTTGGCCAGATGAGCAGGAACCAACTTAGCCTGGCGGTGGGGTGGGGTTCAGAGGATGAGATGGTGCTCAGTCTGCAAGAATGGGCAATCTGTAAAGAGGACACCCACTTGGAAGGCAACAGGGCAGGCAGACATCGGTTTTTGCCCCAACAGCATAGAAAGGGAATTTCACAGGAATTATGGAGCATGTAGGATACTCAGGACTAGAAAAGGCTGATGGAGGGAAAGGAACTGGGCATAGGACAGAAGTTTGCATTCCACCCTCCCTGGGCACCCCTCCTCCGGAGTTCTTGGCTGTACCATCCGTGTCTGCCAGGCACATGTTATCTTGAGATAAATTTATTTTTCACAAGTACATGCCTCGCTAATGGAATGGTGGAAGGCAGAGACCTTGTCTTGTGGCTCTTTGTCTCTGGTCACATTCCAGCGAGAGCCAGGATGTGAAACCTGTACGCAGGAAACATTTGTTCAGATCTGAGTGGGTTTTAGGAAGAAAAATTGCTAATTTAGAGATGCTGTCCAAAAACTGTGGAGATGAGGGGCAGCAGAGGGATTCAAATGAAAGCAAAATGGTCAAAATCTCAGCAGCTGCTTCGAGATGAGTGGGCAGAGGACTTCCTGATCCCAAAAGGAACACGCTTTGGAGAACACTCTAAGAGGAAGCAGCCTCGCTCCCCTGGGCTGCACAGAGTTGTGCTCCTCCAGCACCCCTGTCATCAGAATCCCCTGGAGGGCTTTTGAAAACGCAGACCACGAGGCTCCAGCTCTACCGTCTCTGATGCAGCATGCCTGGGGTGGGGCCCAAGAATTTGCGGTTCGGACAGTCTCACAAGCTCCATCAATGCTGGGGGCCCAGGGACCCCACTTCGACAACCACTAGTGTGATGCCACTTTTGTCACCGAGGGGCGTCTGTTAGCACCAGCTTCTGCCCGCAGTCAGAGTCGGGCCGCTGTTTCTTCCTCTTTAGGTTTTGCTTTGCTTTGTTCTTAACAGTACAAAAATGGTTTCATGCTCATCCTGGAGGAAATAACCATCATGTCTCCATGGGCTCCACCAAGAGCCCACCCTTTCATGTGCACAAGGCTCCTTGAGAGCTTGGCAGACTTTGCCAGCCTCTAACCTTTGTCCATGGTGTTCTTTCAGTCAGGACTGCATCTCCTGGCCTTGCCAAACTCCCATCTCTTGGGCTCCAACCTGAGCACCACCCCTGCCAGGCCCTTCTCCCCAGGGCCCTCAGTCTGCCTTTACCTTCCGCCTTGTCTGTTCCCACAACCCTCTTGCTGACTTTCCTTCTGCCTTGTGCTCTCATTGATTACATGTGTGCCCTCTGCCTTCATCAGTGCAGACTGCCATAACAAAATACCATAGCCTGGGGGGTTCACACGACAGATATTTACTTTCTCTCAGGTCTTGGAGGCTGGAATTCTTAGACCAGGGTGCCAGCATGTTGCGTTACTGGTGAGGGCCTCTTCCTGGTTTGTAGACTGCCGTGATTTTGTTGTGTCCCCTCATGGCCTTTCCTCAACGTGTGTATGCAAGGAGAGAAAGAGAGCTCTGGTTGCTCTTCCTTTTCTCATAAGGACACTATAATCTATCAGGTCAGGTTCACCATTATGACCTCATTTAAGCTTAATTACTTCCATAAAGGCCCTTTCTCTAGACACCGTCCTATTGTCCTATTATCATCTTGGAGGTCACTGAGTCACAGTGTCTGAGTCCCCCCTCAGTGCGTGTTGTGGTGGAAGTGTTCAATCAGGGTCTACAGGATCAGTGAAGGTATGAAAAAGCAAAACAAACCAAGACCTTTGGCCCTTCCCAGCCTCTAGTTCTTGAAACGTGTGTACAAAGGCCAAGGAGCTGGAGAGGAAAAGGCATTTGCTAAACCCCATCCACGGGGTGATGTGGCAGGGTTCCAGAGCTGTCATGGGCTCCTCAGCCTTGAAAATAATTTGATTACTAATCTGTATCACTCAGGGAACTACCACCCCCAGAGCTGTATTAAGAATGTTTTCCTCAGGCAGAAAATGTGCTGTCTTTGGCATCCAAGTCGGACTCAGGAATTTCATTTTATGATTGATCCCCCTTTCTTCTTCTTCTTCTCCTTCTTCTTCTTCTTCTCCTCCTTCTTCTTCTTCTTCTTCTTCTTCTTCTTCTTCTTCTTCTTCCTGTACTTCTTCCAGACTTGGTTCCTCCCAGGCCTCTCAGCTGATGCACAGCCAAGCTTGTATTCTGCCCTCTTCAACACTCAAATAATTTCCAAATGTAGTTTCTTCTCCCCGCCCCAAGACTGTCTTTTAGTTCTTGCTTTTAACCTCATATCTGTCCAGTGAAACCATCAGGCTGATGGTGTTCTCATAGAAACCCCAAGGGACCCAGGTACTGGGAACTCCCGTCCTTTGCCATTTATTTATAGCTATTTAATGACAGGGTCACCCTGGACGAGAGCTGCAGCTCCCTGATGGGCCTTGAACAGGTTACAGCTTATCTTCCCAAAAGTGTTCTTGATAACCCTTCTCCAGCCCTTACCATAATCATGAATGTTGCCTGCCTTCTAGCTCTCTTCCTTGTGTGTGCATGCGTGTGTGTGTGTGTGTGTGTGTGTGTGTGTTCCCCTGAGTCCTGTTACCAAAGGAAGATCCCTAAGGTTGGAGAGAGGCCCTCAGGACTCAGTTCTTGATCCCACCTTTCCCTTTCCAGGAAAATGGCAACCACCTCAGCTTTTTCAGGTGCCGTCCCCCAACTCCTTATCCTTCCTTCACCCACTTCTCTCCTCTCTTCACAAGCTTGGGCCTGATACGATTGCTCCTTTGACAATGGGGCAGTCCAGTCTCCTGGTGGAGGCAGAGGAACATCCGGCCTGCACACAAACAACTCACATCACAATCTATCAGTGGGCAGTGTTCCTAATGGTTGGGAGCCAGCACTGAAACTCAAGGTGTGGCTCCTTACTTCCCAGCCGGCTGGCCTTGAGCACATTCTTAACCCCTCCACCACGTGCCAAATGGCAGTAACCCTAGTGCCTTCCTTAAAGAGACACCGTCACGATTACAAAGAGATCGTATATTTATGTACATAAAGCACTTGGCATTGGTGCCTCGCACATAATGAGCACTCAGTACATTCACCAGCTATTATCAGGACAGAAGTATATGTTAACTGCAAATTCACATGGGGCCCCTGCCCCCTTGTCTTCTAGTCAAGCTTGGCCAGGACCACACTCCACAGCCCATGGCAAGTGGCCCAAGGTCCTGTGCCAAGCTCTCTGCCGGGCCAGGTTCTAGACTTCCTTGTGCTGCCAGATCTTGCTTGATCACATCACCCCAAGGCACACAACTCAGCTCCTTCACCAATTACCTCGAGAAGTCTAACCCCACAGAACGTTCATGGCAGAAATGGAGGGAGGAAGAAGAGTGTTATGAAGAGGGTCCAATCCTACAGCTTTCCACTTTTCCTCTGGTCTCCTCCCCGTCCTCCTTCCTGTCCTTTTCCCCTTCCTTTTCCAAAGCAATGAGCAAATACCTGCCTGGGCTCCTGGAGCCTCATCGCCTGTCACCAGAATATTAGCTTGGCTCACTTGGGCTACGCTGACCAGATACCAGAGACTGGGTGACTTAAAAACAACAGAATTGTATTCCTCACGGTTCTGGCGGCCGGAAGTCCAAGATCCAGGCACCAGCAGATTCAGTGTCTGGTGAGGACTCACTTCCTGGTTCATGGCCAGTCTTCTCGGGCTGTGTCCTCACATGGTAGAAGGAGAGAGGGACTCTGGGGTGGCGGGGGGGGGGTCTCTTTTATAAGGATAGTAACCCCATTCATAAGAGCTCCACCGTCATGACTGAATCACCTCCTCAGGGCCCACCTCCTAATACCATCCCCTTGGGACTCAGTATTTCCACACATGAATTTGGGGAAGAACACATACATTCAGACCATAGCAGACATAGTCCTAACCAAATACAGTGTTCTTCCTGGAGGAATTCTGTTACCCTCTCCTAAGGGAATAGAAACCCCATCATCTTCCACACGTGTTTCAGGAAAGAGGCTCCCTCCTGGGGATAAGATTGCCCATGTTGATATCAGGGTAAGCCTGAAATTGAGCAGTGTGGAGAAAGTGGAGAGCTGCCCACCACCGAGGGGACCGAGGCTGCTCTGCATGAGGATTTGGATGGCTTAGAATACAAGGTCTGTGGGAACAGACGCCCATTTCCCTGCAAAGGCAAACTGTGCCAGGGCTAGGTATTTTACTGCTTGTGAGGGAAGCCGTTGCTTTCCAAACTGCAGACCTCACTTTCTGACCCAACCAGGAGAGGTGGACAGATTCTATCACACACAGTTGCTTCAGCCATGAAAAACAAGCAGAACCTATGACAGGGTTGACACACATGTGGGAAGATGAGTCAAGTGGAAACCCATCCCCTGCTCCTGTGGAGGAGACCGGGAGCTCGTGAGCCTGGGGGCACGGTGAGGGGTCCGGGTTCCAGAGACCAAGCTGGAGAACCAGAAGAGGCTCATACCAAAGGCTACAACGTGACCAATCTGTCACATGCCAAAGGTGTCCAGACTCCTCACCCCCGAAAATGAGGTTCGCCTCTCACACCTTTGCCAGGAGAGCTGTGTTTTTCCACTCAGAGTTTCTTCCCTCCCTCTTGCCTCTTCATGTTTTTGTTCTTTCTCTGAGACCCTCCTCGGCATTCGGAGCTCAACCTTTGTGAGGCCTTCCTGATCTGGTCTTGCCTGCAGTGGGAGTGAGGGCTCCTGTTCTTGCTGCTGTCCCAGCACACTGCCATGGGTGACAGTGGGCGCCCTCCTCCTTCCACCTCTCAGCGAGCCCTGTGAGATAGTCTTCCCCATTCTCAACCCTAGCCAGTGGTGCGGGCAGTCTCTGGCATGCGGTAAGTCATCTTTAAAAATCCATTAAATGTGCCACTAAGGACAGTTCACTACAGTCCAGATGCAGAGGAGAACCCGGTTCAGCAACAAGTGTGGCTGCTCAAGACCGTGGCAGGTGCTACAGGTTGTTTGCATTTGCAGATGGAGAAGAAAGAACCCAAGAGAGAAGTTCTGTGGATTCTTATTTTTACTCTATTCTCATAGAACTACTTGCTCTCTACTGACCTTGCTGCTTGAGTAATGCAAGAGTGAATGGGGAGTCTCTGAGAGTCACAGAAAAGTGGAGTGTCCCAAAGGACCAGATATACCTCCATGAACAGAGAATGATTTGGGGGAGGAGGAGAGGGTGGACAGCTGAAGTGATCTAGTCCAAACTCCTTCTTATGGAGAAAGGTCTTCTTTGGGCACCTGTGAACCATGTCTTGCACAGAGAACTCATCATTGTTGGAAAAATTTAATTGCCAAAAGGTTCTTCCTTTCACTGAGCTGAGCTTTGAATCCTGTCAGAAACTCACCCACTGATGCTAGAAATGCCCTCTGGGAACAGCTCAGAATAATGACTGGTTTTCAGTATGATAACCCTGAGAGAGGGACCGCCTAACCATTATTTTCTGATCCCGGCTCAACATAAAGACCAGTGTTCCCTCTTCCTTGCATGACATGGTTTCCAGATGCTCTACCCCTCTGGCCCTCTACTTCTTCATCAGTGGTTTTTGTCACCATCTTCAAATGTCACGGCCAGCAGTAGACATAACATTCCACAAGAAACTAGGCCCCTCAGCTGCGGTCCCTACCTTCTTCATCACCATGGGCTCCTATCTTTCCCCTCTCCAGATGGGCCTTCTGTTGAGAAAGATTTTGCTAGTCAAAATTACTATGTAAAATCTATCTACAGATGCTTTGAAGTTTGAATTCCTCAGCCTGGCCCTTGTCGTCCTAGGATTCCTCTGCATTGTATCTCTGGTCTCGCCCCAACCCCCTGCCTTGGTTCTCATTTTTCTTGTGTTCGTCCGCTCAGGCTGCTGTAATAGATACCACCGACTGGTGACTTCAACAGCAGACATTTATTTTTCTCACAGTTCTGGAGGCCGGAAGTCCAAGATCAAAGTGTGGACGAGGTTGGCTTCTTTGAAGGCCTCTCTCCTTGGCTTGTAGATGGCCCTCTTCTCTCTGTGTTCTCATGTGCTCTGTTTATGCCTGTGCTCATTTCCTCTCCTTGTAAGGTCACTAGTCATATTGGACTAGGGTTCACCCTAATAACCTTACTTTATGTGCCTCCAAATCCAGTCACATTTTGAGGTACTGGGAGTTAGGACATCAGCATATGGATTTGGGGGGAACACCACTCAGCCCATAACATTCTACCATACCTTCATGTAGTAAAGCTGATTTTACCTCATCTTCTCAGAACCCTCCCTTTACTTTCATCTCTCATGCCTTTGTTCCCCCTGCCTCTTGCCCTGCTTCACCTTCCTTCTCTTTTGAGGTCATTCTTCCAGGAAGCTTTCTTGCTGCCTGGTGTTCCAGTCCAGTTTAGACCCCCACAGAGATGGAGAACGTCCTTTCTCCCAAGCGAGCCCATTCTGCTTGCTTCGATAGCATTCCACCTAGTAATGTGGACCTAGAAAGGCCTCAGGTGTCACACACACACATCAAGGGCATTTTTCCTCTCATTTCAGATAAAATGATCTCCAGATAAATCAATTTATCTCCAGATAAAATAAGCCCTGAGTAGCATATGGGGGCGATAAAAAAGCCCGCAATATCCCGGAAGTTGGAAACTAGTGAAACTAGATAGACGCCTGAAACCTGTGTACTCCGAGGTATTGTTCCTGGGGAACAGTTTGAAACCGAACTTGGTCCTCTTCTGCTGTTGTAAATACTCAGATGTTTCCTCCCTTGCTCCTCACAGATCGGGAATACTGCCGTCTCCTCCTTGTTCCCTCTGCAGGACGGGGTTCTTCTTAACCTCACCTGCCGAGGTGTCTCAGTCCAAACAAAATCAACAAAGCTGCGTTTCTTTCCACTCCACTCTACAGCTCTTCCCAAGTGCGCCACGCACACTCCGCCACACACACCTCCCAGAACTTCAGCCTCGTACATTGGCTTAATGCTGTTGCTTAGCAACCGGGAAGGGAAGTGTGATCACACCTCCCAGCACTGTCCGTGGAGCACCGTAGACAATACAAACAGTTCCCTGGCTTCTTTCTGCAACTGAGGAAGGTAACTGTCAGGGGTGGCCAGCATGATGCTGCAGAGATATTGGCTCATCATCTGGGGGCCCAAATTGGTTGCTGCTTAGCTTTTACTTGGCATTGGGTAATGTCTCCGTGGGGGCGGCTGGGTAGGTGGTTCTGGAAGGGCCGGATCTCTCTGCTTGCACTTGTTCTCAGGATGCCTGTGAGGCAGGCAGGGCAGCTTGCAGAATCCTCTCTGCTCCCACGCAGCCCGGCCCTGCACCGAGCCTGCATCCTCCCAGCTGCTACCTTCCCCGCAGTCTCTTCCATTTGAGGGTTGTTCTTTGGTGTTCTGGCACTGTCCTGCCCACCCCTCCCCACTTTGCCCTCTTGTTCTTCCAGTTCCTGGGCCCTCGGCCTTTCAGATGCTCCTCTGTGCTGCTAGACAGCCCCAGCTCCTCAGATCGGCCATGTCTCTGCCTCACCTCAATCCTTTCCATTTCTTCCATCCCAGCCACAGACCACTGGGCCACAGGCCACACAAGTGGACTGAGGCCCGCCTCCTGCTCTCAACTGGTGTCCTGATCAGAAACTGTATGATTGTGACTTGGAATCCCCGGGTGTCATGGAACACGAAACGGTAGAGAAGGTGAGAAAGTCTGCAGTCTGAAGTCATATATCCCAGATCCCTATTTTTTTTTTTATGGGATCTAGGGAAAGTTTCTTTCATCTAAGTATTTCCTATGGGGATTGGAATATTTGCCTCACTGGGCGATTATGGCAATTACATGAATAACCAATAGAAAGAACCCAATGAGATGCATAACATGTAGCTGGAACGCTCCTAGGAGCCTTCTAGGTTTACAGTCTAACTCTTCATTCTTCCTTGTGGACCTGCTTCTTCTTCAAGTGAGAACCAGTGTGCCCGTTAGATTCTCAAGAAGCAGTGGCCTGCAGTGAAAAGAAGGCTAGGCACTCAGTACCTCTGATCTTGGGTCCTGTACTCCACAGTCCTGAAGTTTCTTTTGTTCACCTGTAAAATAGAACCCCTAGGAACCCCTGCTCTGTCTAATGCACAGAATTGTGCTAAAGCTCAAAGGAGAAACTATGTGTCAGTATCTTTTACACATTTCAAGGTGGTTTACAAATCATAGGCATAAAAGTTATCTTGGGGGTGCCTAGGTGGCTCATTTGGTTAAGCGTCTGCCTTCGGCTCAGGTCATGATCCCAGGGTCCTGGGATCAAGCCCCCTGCGGGGAGCCTGCTTCTCCCTCTACTACTCCCCTTGCTTAAGTTCCCTCTCTCGCTGTGTCTCTTTCCGTCAAACAGATAAATAAAATCTTTAAAAAAAAAAAAGAATTATCTTGGACAAAACTGGTTCTATTTCTTCCCCTATAAAAGGAAGGAGTTCAATTTCAAAATGTCTAAAACCCCCTTGATGTCCTAAAATTGTAGCAAACTGAAATATGACAGTCACTTGCCATCCAAAGTTCTCAGTGGACAGAACGGAATCCTTTTTCAGAGAGACTATGTGTCTTAGGGCCGTAAGAATACATTGACCTAATATTGCCACTCCCTTATCCCTGGGGCCCTATGACCAAGATGGCTGCTCATCACCTTGTCAAAAACCCCAGCCCAGGAATGTTCTAGAGCCTTCTTCTAGTTCTGGCTTGGGAATGTATATAGCTCTGTCATTTCAGTAAAGAAAACAAGTGAGTCAGAACTTGCCCAAGGCATGATAGAGGTGCTGGGGAAGCAATCCTGGTGTAGGTGTTTGAACTTTATGTCACGGGTACGTCGATGGTGCCTGTGTGTTTAATAGTGGCCTGGAAAAGAACTGGATTTGCAAACAGAGGATAGCTGAAGCAAGAGCTATTGGAGTGTGTAACGTCAGGACTTCACAAGTACACTAAGTGAAAGTGTGACCAACAAATAGAGTTCGGATGTTACTGAAATCTTAAAGATTGGGAATCTCACCAAGGATGAACGAACCATTCATACACATTGGCACTGCCTTCAGTGAGACTCCTTTAGGCCATTAGAAGGTCTCCCTCTAAAGGGGATGCCAACAGGAAAGATGGCTGATGTAGCTCTCAAAGCTCTGGCTTTGCTTGGAAGATCTATTCCCGAGCCCTGCGGGGAGAAGGGTGCACCTTCACTCGGGGTCTCCGCTGTTACCCATCCTCCAATCCCATGAGTTCAAGGGAAAGATGAATAGAGCCTTTTATTATCTGTTAAAAAGTTGGAAATTCCTGCTTCATAATGAACTTGCAAGAGGTCAGCTCTAAGACAAGTGTCCATGGTTAAGCACATCACCAACTTCTTAAAAACATAGGTGTTTGGCGGGGGAACACTGGGAGGCAGATTTGATCTACGGTATGTCTGGACCCATGGACTAACTAGTCACAGAATCAGAGAATGTTAAGCCAGAGGGACCTCCACTATCGCCTAGTCGAACCAGTTGGTTAACAAATGAGAAAACAATCTGCAACCTGTTAACAGTGGTTGATTTGGAATTGTGGACATGCGGGTGATTGTTATTTTCTTGATTGTTTCTTTTCCTTTTCAAGTAAAAATATGCCATAAGAAAGCAGGAAAGTGACTTGCCTAAGGTCCTGAAGCCATGTAGAGACAGAACTTGCCTCGCTCCCAGATCCATTGGCTCTTTGTCCTCTGCTTGTCCCCGGACATGGTATCCGAGACTAGGACCAGGTTTCAGAAAAGATCTCTTGCAATAAGAATGCAATCATGCTGCTTATCAGTCTTCACCATTTAACACTTAACTCTAAATGATCCGTATTTTACAATTTCCAGGATGATTTCATGAACACTTTTCTCTTAATTAAACCTAGACCTATTCTCTGGGGAATGCTAAAAATAAAATGTCAGTTGTAAGCCAGTCTCTCAAAACACACCTGGTTCTAGAGAGTTAAAACCGCCTGCTGAAGGATAATGTGAAAATGGAACCCTTGTTTGATTTTCTTAACCCACATCCCACGTAGCCCATGCACTAGAGGAAAGAGAAACGCTGTTAATGGAGTGGTAAAAGCAGTGTGAATGTCATCCCCCGCAGAGGTTCCTGTGTACAGCTTTTGTTCCTGTGGTCTCTTCAATAAATATGACTCAGTGTGCTGTTTGGGCCCCACTTCCCCTGGGCAGGGAGCTGACAGCGGCGCTGAGCTGTGCCCATCATGGGTGACTCAGGGGACCTGCTTGGGCCCCAATTGGTCCAGCCGCCTGTCTCCCCTTCGCTGACCACGCTCCCTCTGCTTTTCTGAGACTGAGATCCCTGACCCTTCCCAGCTTGCAATGAATATGGGTGGTGGCTTCCCACTGCCCCATTCTTCTTTTTTTTTTTTAAAGATTTTATTTATTTATTTGACAGACAGAGATCACAAGCAGGCAGAGAGGCAGGCAGAGAGAGAGAGAGAGGAGGAAGCAGGCTCCCTGCAGAGCAGAGAGCCCGATGTGGGGCTCAATCCCAGGACCCTGGGATCATGACCTGAGCCGAAGGCAGAGGCTTAACCCACTGAGCCACCCAGGCGCCCCATGCCCCATTCTTTTTAAAGAAGTGCCATACACTTATCTTGACAAACTGCCGAAGGGCTCTTTACACCCACCCACTCATCCATAGAATTTGTGGTCTCCACATAGGCATGAAACACAGGAGGCCTCCTAAAGGTCAGAATGTGCTCCCCGTGAACAACAAAAACAAAAGACAGGAAAGGCCTCTCCTCCTCTAAATGCTTGTTGGAGGGGTTCCTGGGTGGCTCAGTTGTTAAGTGTCTGCCTTTGGCTCAGGTCATGATCCCAGGGTTCTGGGATCAAGTCCCGCATTGGGCTTTCTGCTCAGCGGGAAGCCTGTTTCTCCCTCTCTCACTCCCTGCTTGTGTTCCCTCTCTCACTGTGTCTATCTCTGTCAGAAAAATAAAATCTTTTTTAAAAAATGCTTGGTAGAGCAAGAATATTGTATACTTCATGTGTAGAAGGGATGGATCGTCTGGGCCAGCCCACACTTGTGAACCAGTTTTGGCTTAAACATCAAGATGGGAGCTTGGATTTCTTTGGATACACGTTATTCAAAGAGATAATAAAATGACCCCAGCATTTTCTATAACAAGAACAACAGAAAGTATTGAATAAGAAGCATGGAGTCTCCTTCCCCTAAGCCAACAGAAGCCACAGCCACCTCAAGGAGATGGAGAAGCAGAGAACTGTATGCTCCTGGGATTACCGATCTAGTCTCAGGATTAAGTAGGATTTGATTCTAGAAATACTTACTGAGCACTACAGAAGAGGCCTAGAGATCTAGAGCACAAATTCGCTATGGGCTACACATCAGCGGGGTCGTTAATGTTGGAGGCTGTGTTCTAGAAGATGCCGAAGATAAACGCAGTGGGGCAGATAGAAAGTCACCACGTCAAGCCAGTGAATCACCCTTAGTTTAGAGGGTGGTACGCCCTGTCCAAGAAAGTGGTGCTTTTGCCAGGACACCTCAGATGCAATGCCTATTGCTTGCCAGTCGGCTATAGGATTTTTCTCCCTCCTCTCCTTTCCTCTCATGGGATAGAAGGACCCAGTTTGACCTAGCTGTACATGTTGACCTATGCCTATGAGTGACAGAGCTCCTAACTCATTCACTCACAAATGCCCCCTCTCCCTCATTCTCCCCGTCTCCTGCCACATGAACATACACACACACATGCATACGCACACACACACACACGACCATACTTTGGTTGCCACAACACATGCCCCCATATGATGGCAGATCAGACCCAGACCAGTGCTGAAACAAATGAGGCACCATAGTGATGGGATTGTTCTGAGGGGAGGGGAGGCTGCTGGGGCGTGGCTTCCCACTTGGCAGTTGCTTAATGAAGAATAGCCTGGGAGTGCCCACTCATCAAGCCTTCAGTCACTTACGCCCGACTAAGTGTGGCTTTGGAAGATGTTTCTCCAGAGCAGGAGAAAGCAGCAGCAGCAGCAGCAGCAGCAGAGAGCCTATTGTTGAGAAGGAAATAAAAAGAGGAAGGGGTCACCCACCTGTTGTTGTCCTAGTGCTCTTGTCATTGCGGGCGACAGAAAGCCGAAGAGGGGATACGCTGGCTCACCACATAGCCATAGTAAGGAAGAATCAGGAAGCAGCTGAACTCAGGAACAGCCGGAACTGGGAACTCAGACACGGCCAAGTGTCTCTGGGTCTGCCCTTCTGCCTTTCTGGCTCTCACTGCACATTGGCTTCATTCTTTCAGAACAACTTCTTCAAAAGTCAGGGGGCATAGCTACTAATGGCATCCAGGCTCTCACCTACAGCCTTCTTACCCACAGGAGAAAGCCTGTTTCCTTAGGCTAACGTTTAAAAAATACCGAAGAACTCAGATTGGTTTGGCTAAGACCTCATGTCCATTTTCGGACCAACCCCCCGGACCCAGGCCAAGAGGACAGGGCGCCATGTTTGCCCCAGCTTGGGTAATGGGTTCCATGTCATGGTCCAGAGCAGGGGGAAAAGATAGAAAAGATGGTCCACCATGCTGGGCAGCCCCCACTAGAATTATTCAGTTGCTGTGGAAGAAGGAGTAGTTCCTTGCAAAGCTGGTGAGCGAAATTCTCTGAAGAAGAGGTAAGAGACATTGCAGGTAGGCCAAAAAGTTTGCAAGGTTTGGTCCTGTACCGGCTTGTGCTCTGTGGCTAGCAGGTCTGCCTTTGGGAAGACCATTTAACTTGAAAAACAGAGGGAAATGGTGATATCCATAGTGCTTGGGAGTTGACAGGGCATAATTTGTTATGGCTAGGACGAAAAAAACTGCAGAAAGAGGAAGCGGCGAGGTCATGAATTACACGTCAGTAAATCATTTTTGTACTGCTGGACTGTTTGACAACAGTTATTATATGAAAGAGATAACTGAGCTGGACTTCCTGGTCATGCTGCCCTGTCTATAGGATTTAACAGACCGGTTCACGTGGTTACTGGTTGTTCTTTCTTTCCTGGGCTTGAATGCAAAGTCAATATCATTGGCAATCTTCTCACAGAATCATCCCTGATTTTCAAGAATGATATTTTTCTTGTACTGTGTGTGCCTAAAATTGGAAGCCCACCTTACCCTTCAGTCTTGAGTAAATGGTGTTCTTAGAGTAGATGGCTATTTTTTATTCTGCCTCTTCACTTTACAGGTGATCCTTTTGCTCAAAAAGAGTCTCAGTGCTTTAATACTCGGCAGGTGGGTACGTAGTAATGGCCTCCCAGAGATGTACCTGTCTTAGTCCAAAAAGCTGTGACTCTGTTAACTTACAGAGCAAAGGAGACATTGCCAATGTGATTAAGATAAGGATCTTGAGAGAGGGAGATGCCCAGATTATCTGGAGAGGTGACGTGACAACAGAAGGAAATGTGTCCAGAGAAGCAGAAGTCAGAAAGAGAAAGAGAGTTGAAAGTGCTATGCTGCTCACTTTGAAGGTGGAAGAAGAGACCAGGAGCTGATGAATACAGTTTCTAGAAGCTGGAAAAGTATTCTTCCCTAGAGCCTCCCAAAGGAACACAGCCCTGCTGGTACCTTAATTTTAGGCCTTCTGACCTCCTGAATTATAGGATATATTTGTGTTATTTTAAGCCACTAAGTCTCTGGTCATTTGTTACAGCA
This sequence comes from Enhydra lutris kenyoni, assembly GCF_002288905.1. Taxonomy (NCBI): domain Eukaryota; kingdom Metazoa; phylum Chordata; class Mammalia; order Carnivora; family Mustelidae; genus Enhydra; species Enhydra lutris. The sequence continues at coordinate 71,511,042 of NW_019154087.1, forward strand.
GCAATAGGGAACTTAACACAACTACCTTTCTGGAAAGCAATTTGGCAGCATGCACTGAGAAATAGAAAAGAGTCGATGCTTTCTGACTCAGTCATTCTACTTCTAGGACTGTCTCTGATGAAATGATCAGATATGCAGAAATGTCCTTACATATTAAGATGTCCGTTACAGGATTATCTCTAGTAGTGAAACCCTGGAACCACCTGAGGGCCCTTCTGGTGGCCTTATCTTTATTACGGTTCCAACAGTGTTTGAGTAAGGAATACAGCCCACCTGGTGATGACCGTCCTCCTTTGTGTTGTAGCTTCAGGAATATGTTGCAATCACAAGAAGGGTTGTCCTGTGTTAGAAAATGACTATAGTAAAAAAAAAAAAAAAAAAAAAAAAAAAAAAAAAAAAAAAAAAAAAGACCATAGTTGCGAAGAAAGAAGGAAAGAAAAAAAAAAGAAAGAAAGGGAGAAAAGGGAGGGAGGAAGGAAGGAAGGAAGGAAGGAAGGAAGGAAGGAAGGAACAGACCATGGTGATAGCCTTGCAGTAGATCTACTGATTCAACAATGCTCTTTGAGCATGCTGGCCCTGAGCCACAGCTGAGGGTACAGAGGCAAAAGACACATAGGGGCTTATGGATAGCTGCAGGAGCCTGGCCCAGGAGATGGTTTTCAACACAAAAACTTCTCAGAAAAGGTGATGTTCCACTTAAAACTTGAAGGATCAGTAGGAATGAGCCAATTCATGGAATGCAGCTCTTCCCCCTATCTGGGCAGGCACATCACTGAAAGTGGAGGTAGAGCATGGCTGCTCACCAGGAATTCTGAAGGTATAGCCACCCTCTTATGAAAGAGCTATAATCAACAGCCAAGAACTGGAAACAACCCAGATGTCCTGCAGTGAGGGACTGGTATATCCATACAATGAAATATTACTCGGCAATAAAAAGGAACAGACAATGGATGGATGGTTCTCAAGGGCATTATGCGTCGTAAAAAAAGTCAGTCTCAAAAGGTTTCCATCTATTAAATAACATTCTTAGGCTAAAATTAACAAGTCAGGAAACGACAGATGTTGGCGAGGATGCGGAGAAAGGAGAATCCACCTACACTGTTGGTGGGAATGCAAGCTGGTGCAGCCACTCTGGAAAACAGCATGGCGGTTCCTCAAAAAGTTGAAAATAGAGCTACCCTGTGACCCAGAAATCGCACTACTGGGTATTTACCTTAAAGATACAAATGTAGTGATCCAAAGGGGCATGTGCACCCGAATGTTTATAGCAGCAATGTCTACAATATCCAAACTATGGAAAGAACCTGGATGTCCATCAACAGATGAATGGATAAAGAAGATGTGATATATATATATATATATATATATACACATAATGGAATACTATGCAGCCATCACAAGTAATGAAATCTTGCCATTTGCAACGATGTGGATGGAACTAGAGGGTACTATGCTGAGTGAAATAAGTGAATCAGAGAAAGACAATTATCATATGATCTCTCTGATATGAGGAATCTGAGAGGCAGGGTGGGGAGCTTGGGGGTAGTGAAGGAAAAAATGAAACAAGATGGGATCGGGAGGAAGACAAACCATAAGAGACTCTTAATCTCACAAAATAAACTGAGGTTTGCTGGGGGGTGGGGAGTAGGGATGGGGTGGTTGGGTTATGGACATTGGGGAGGGTATGTGCTATGGTGAGTGCTGTGCAGTGTGTAAGACTGATGATTCACAGACCTGCACCCTGAAACAAATAATACATTATATGTTAATAATTTAAAAATTAAAAACTAATATTCATAGAGTAAAACTACAGAGATGAGGAACACATTAGTGGTTGCAGAGGTGGGGGTCTTTGTGACTATCTTTGTGACTATCAAAGGCTTCTTTCGTTGTGATGGAACTATTCTGTATCTTAAATGTGGAGGTAGTTACACAACCATATACATGAGATAAGATGGCATAGGACTACACACACACACATAGACACACACACGTCCATGTAAAAGGTGGTGAAAATGGACTCAGGTGTGTCATCTCGTTCCAGTATTATAGGGATGTCGGTTTCCTGGTTTTGATATTACACGGTACCACTAGGGAATGGTGGGTCAAGAGCACAGGGCACTCTGTGTGCTATTTTCGCAACTTCCTATGAGCTTATAATTATTTCAAAATAAGAAGTTAAAATAGCCACAGACAAAAATTCCTCTGCCTGATGACACTTTTTTGTCCCCAAGAATTTTTTCCAGGTCAACTTCAATTGGTGTTTGAAGACCTCAGTTGCCCCCAGCATTCTAGACACCTGCTAGTGGCCACGTGGTATAGGGAGGTAATGCAAGTCACTGACAGCAGATGATTCTCCCCGAAATCTCCAGTGCCTTGGACCACCCTGTGCCTGCCTTCTCCCTCAGCAACTGTCAGGAACATCACTTCCCAACCACCAGCCTGTGAGGAAATTGTCCATGTTTGCGAGACAATCTGGATATGTTGTGAGAGCCTGGCTTTCTTTTCTCTCTTTTGCCAACTCTGAAGGAAAAAGGGGGAGCTGGCCAGTGAGCAGGCTGGAGAAAGGAGGAGGCTTTTTTGGAGGAGATCTCAGGGTGGAGTGAAGAGAGATCGCCAAGATTAAGGGAATTGGTAGAGTAGGTGCTCTGGCTGTAATCGGAACACACAGGCCAGGAGTATCTGAATTCATTCACTCAGTCAGCACGTGTCTTTGTCTCTTCAGGCTGCTGTAACCAAAATACCAGACACATGGCTTAAACAACAGACATTTATCTCTCACAATTCTGGAGACTGGAAGTCTAAGAACAAGGCTCCAGAAAATTCTGTGTCTGGGCAGAGCCTACTTCCTGGTTCATAGACAGTCTTATTTGGCTGCATCCTCATGGGGTGGAAGGGCTGAGGGAGCTCTCTGGGGTCTTCTCTATAAGAGCACTAACCCCATTCATGAGGGCTCCACCTTTGTGACTCGATCATTCCCAAAGGCCCCACCTCATAATACCTTCACATTGGGGGTTAGGATTTCAATGCATGAACTGGTTGGGAGGGAACTCAAACATTCAGTCTAGAGCAGTGGGCATTTATCAAGTACCCAATCTATGCTAGGCCTGGTTTGATGTATTGGGTTGACAGGATGAAGAAGGGTCCCTGGCTTCACAGAGATTATATCAATGGTCTGAACTCAATCTCTATCACTCACTAGTCTTGTGACCTCTGAAAAATTCCTAAATGTGTCTGAATTTTGAATTTTTCTCTATAGATTGCGTTACTAATCCAACCTCTTTGGATTTCTGTGAGGTTGCATAAGGTGTGCGTAAGTGCCTAGCACAAGACTTTAAATGTAGTGGGCTTTCAGATTTTCCATTAGTTCTCACTGTTCTCCCTCTTTGCTCACCTTCTATAGAGACTGAGTCCCACCAGGCCCTCCTAGGACTGTAAGCATAGCTCAGTCTTGTCGGTTCAGTTGAATTGAATTCACTCTATAGTTCTGTGGAGTGCAGGCCAAGTGAAGTTGGGAAAGAGAAACTTCTTGCTTGCTTCTGTTAATCTTTTGCTTTATATTTTGAATTTTTTCCATTTGGGTTAATTTTTCCTTTTTAAAGTCATTTCCCTATAATTGTATTTTTTTATTTTACTTTTTCAAATTGAGTTTGTTTTCTATCTCTGCATCAACTCACTTTCATTTAGTGATTGTCTGGTTGATACTTTTCTACCCCCTTATTTTCAACTGTTCTGTGTCTTAATGTTTTAGGTTTGTCTTTTGTGAACTACGTAGAGCTGGATTTTTTTTTTTTTTTAATTGAGTCTGAAGGTCTTTGTCTTTTAAGAGTCAATTCAGGCTTTTTAAAATTTGTTAAGAGTTCTGTTTACTAAGATATTTCCGCTGTATTATTTCACATTTGCTTTTTTCTCACCTTATTGCCTCTCAGAAGATTGACAGTGTTTCTTTTATTTCCTTCTTTTTCACCCTCCTGATTTAGAAGTTACATATTACAATTCTATTACCCTAATTGTTTTGTTCACTTTTGGCACATGACTTGAAAATCTCCCATTGGCCAATATTGCTGCCCTTCTCCCCAAAGTGGAAAGACCTTATGAGGCTCTGACTATAATCATTTTCCTTCCATTTTTCCAAACTACTGTCAACTCATGTTTTCTTTCGTGTTTCCAGCTTTTCAACGTCCTCCTTCCCGATGTGGCCTTTAGGATCATTCACTTGGACTTGTCATAATATTTTTTCCCCTATTTAAAGATTTCAAGTATACTCCGTATAGTCCTGAATTTTTCTATTAACTCCAGTCTCGATTGTCTAGTCCATAATTTGCATCTGCTGAGCCTCCCTCAGTGTTGGTTGTCTGCCTGCATAGCTTGTCTGTTTGAATTGTGTGTGTGTGTGTGTGTGTGTGTGTACACGTGAGTGGGGAAGGGAGTCCTGTGTCTTTCTGATTCCACAAGGGTCCTGCAGAGGTGTGCTTTTTCAGAGGAAACATCTGAATCACTCGTTACCACTTCTGGCTTTGTTTTTAGTTTAATTCCTTGGATTGGACTTTGCATCCCACTTAGGTAGAATGGCACAGGTTTGGGGATTTTTCATTTCTTTCTTTTTTTAACTGGGCCCAGGCAGAAGTCAAGCTCTCTCACCTCCGTGGGCTGGTGAGCAGTTTCTGGTGCCCATCAAATCATTAAGGCAGCTGTTCGTTCTCTGTGCTCAGTCCCCACCTTCCAGCCTCTGCAGTGTGATGACACCACTCACGCAAACATCACCCCCCCACCCCGCCCCCGCTCCCGAGGTGTCCACAGCCTCAGTTTCCCCTCAGTGCTCTGGACATGAGCCCCCTCTATTTCTGATACCTGCCAATTTCTTCTTCCTAGCTTGGGTGAGATCACATTTGATACGTTTTATCCAGCATCACTCCACATTTGGAGTGGGATGGGCCTTGGCCACAATAGGTCTGTTTCTCACAGTTACTGTAAACCACACGCTCACACCTTCCTACACAGGTGGCAGGCCGACCTTCATTTTATCCATCATCAGATGTCATCAAGTCCACTAGACTCCAGGGCCACAGGGCTGAGTGAAGAAACTCCATCTTCCCTGCCCTCCCAGAACTTAGCATCCAAAGAGCTAGGCTGACTTGAATCAGGTGATCTAAGGAGTCCGTGTAAATGTGCAGTTCTGGCAGATGTTGCTAAGGACGGGCACGTTGTTCTAAGGTAGTGGATGCTCCTGTGGGGCCTGACTCTGCCAGCGGTAAGGAAAGAAGAAGCCAAGATATCACAAAGGCCAGAGAACAGCCTAAGGAGGAGTTCAGTGCAAGGCGCAATGTTGTCCCGAAGGCCCTCCCTAAACCCCCTGCCCTGCCATTGCTGTGTCAGTCCGGTGATCTGGGAGTCCACTTTCTCTCTGACAGGTGGCAGGAGCTCAGGGTGATTAAACCCTACAGGTACAGGCTACAGAGGTGGGGGTAAAAGGGTGGGTGGGTGGTAGGGGCAGGATTTCCCCTGGCAGGCTGTCCTAAAGTGCTGGGAACTACCTCAAAATTGTGCCATATATGCTGTGAACCACAAGAAAAAAAAAGAAAAAAGAAAAAAAAGGATGTGAAAACCTTGTGTGAAGACCATCATGCCTGGTATATTTGGACTAGCAGGAAGGAGGGGGAAAAAAAGGTCAGAACTGTGTTTCTTTTGCCCTATGGGTCTAGAGCTGGGGATTTCTTCTTCCAGATGATAACCAGGAAAAAGGGCCGTTGCTTATTCTCTAGATAAAACTTCTGGTCGTTCTCATAGCCAGTGGAGTGATGAAGGGAAGGGTGATGAGGATTTGGCTTTTTAAGGGAGGAGCCCTGGGCTGGGAGGGCTGGGGTGCCCTCTCTGTCTCCCATTGCTCTGTGGGACTGTGCATAAGGGGTGTGGGGGAAACAGGCCCCTGCTCTGTAAAATTAGGAGGTTGCTTTAAGGGACCCTTTTATCTCTGGCACCTAAAATGGGCTCCCCAGGGGAGATGGGCTGCTGATGAGGCCCCAGCTCCCCTGCACTTCCAGGGTTCCCAATGAGCTACAGTCCCTTGGGCCTCTATACTCAGATTCCCTGGGCTTTGGAGCAGCCCCCTCTTCACCTCCCCACCCCCCACTCCCACTTCCTGCCACTGATAATACCCAGAATCCAGCACCCTCCCTCGGAATTTTCCTCCTCCTCACATCCATCTCTGCACCCAACTCTGCCCAGTTGTGCCAAGAAAATGCAGTCTCTGCTCACAAAAATTCACTAACCTGCCGGGGTGGGAGGGGGTGGGGAAGGGGAGGCCCTGGTCTCTCTTTGGAACTTCCTTTTATGGACATGGATTGCTGTCCAGTGCCTGGCAGTCCTGTTCTCATCCAGGTCATCCCTGAGCCTCCTATGGATTCGCTGACCCAGCTCATCATCCCAGAGGCAGGGCCAGCGGAGTTGAAAAGTCAGAGCCTGTGGCAGGGCTGGGAGCCTGTCTTTCCCAGGGTCTTGTCCCTCCTCCCCTCTTCCACCCTCCTCTGGGCCCACCTGATCTCTCCTCTCCACTTCCTGGGCGTGATTCACTCTCCGGCTCCCTGTCAGCATGGTAGGTATGTGTCATTTCCTTCTGCTGGGGAGACCCAGACTTGCAGTGCACCCCCTCTCCGCCGTGTGACTGAAAGGGTTGGACCCTCGAGCCCACCGCAGCATCCCATTAGGGGTTTGTTGTTGGGGTGGATGTATCACCTGTGGGAGGCGGTCTGTGTCTTGGGAGGAGTTGGAGCCTCGGACTGCCTGTGTTGTCCTGTTTTCTTCCACCCCGCCACTGTCCTGCAGAACTCTTTTGCTCTCCCCTCACCCCTCACCCCTCCTCCACCATCAATGCTTCCATAGGATGCTTTGGCCTTGCAGGTCACCCCTTTGTGGCAGCCTGCCCCTCCCTGGGGAGCCTGGTGGGAGGAGGCTGGGCCCTGGACTGAGGCAGGAGGGACCCACTTCGCAAGGGCCCCACATCACTGCCATCCAGGTCAGTGTTTCTCTGTCAGACCAGTGGCAAGCAGAGCCATCCCCTTGTGAAATCTAGAACCTCTAGGTGGAAATGAGGTTCAGTAAGTGCCGGCACTGACCCACTTCTTTGTGACAACACGCCCACAATGCCCTCATGGCCAGAGTTTGGCTGGGAATCCTTGTGATATCAGCTGCTGAGGCAACTTATCCAAGGATAGCAGCCTCACCTGGTCCCCTAGTGGTGGCAAATGGGGAAAAGTACAGAGTACTGCACTGGCCCTGGGAGAGTCTCCCTGTGGGGTAGGGACTGGGATAAGGGCCAGCTCATCCCGTCAGACCATGGTCCTCCTCTGGGCTCGGAACCCACTCTAAGCGCCCTGTCTTGAACTAGTGGGACAAACCTTGCTGGAAGTATTTAGGGAGTGAAAGATCGGAAGATTTTGTCTTGTGAGACCTGTTTGAAGGGCTGACACACTTTAGAGTTGGAAAAAACCAGAAGGAGCAGAGAAGCTATTTCCTCACATTGAGGGGCTCTCAGGTGAAAGAGAGAGGTATTTTTTTATTTGTGTGTCAGAAGGCAGTCCCAGACATTACAGAGGAGTGTATTGGGACTGAATATAAAAGAAGATTTTCTTATAATTGGAGCTCTGAGCAATGGAGCAGGTTGCTAGCATTCTGAGGTAGCGAGTGCCTTATCACTAGAAGAATTCAGGCAGAAAGTGGCCGAGAGGGACTCTCCTGCATACTGCTCAAGTCTGGACCCCCCTGGCCTCTGACAGCTCTTCCCACACCAACTAAGCCTGTGGAGTCTCTGATTCCCAGCGAGTGCTGCCCTCTCTCCCAATGCCACAGTGTTCCTGGAGCACGTCTCCATCTTTCTCATCACACACCCAAAGGGATACCTGGCTGGCTCAGTCAGAAGAGTGTGAGACTCTTGATCTCGGGGCTGTGAGTTTGAGACTCATGTTGGGTGTAGAGATCACTCAAAATCTTAAAAAAAAAAAAAAAAGGAGTTCCAGAAACTTCTACCACATGCTGAGCTGGTACAGCCACTGGGGGAATTGTTTCTGTTACATGTTTCTGTGGACTCTTACTGGTCCCTCCACCCACCCCCAGTCCTGCAGGTCAAGATTACTCTCCCTCATGCTGTGGAGGAGGAAGTAAGGAAATACCCAGGCCACTGCAGGGCAAAGATTAGACCCAGAGGCTGCCTTCCTGTTCCCAGGCATGGAGCATCTGGGAGCCAGTCCCGCGTACCCAGACATCCTACGCACGGCCTCAAGCTGAATCCTTCAGGCAACTCAAACAGCTGCCCATCATTGTCCCGTTTCACAGAGGAGGAAGCCAAGGCGCAGAATCGCTGTAACTAGGGCTTGCAGGCTGGGTCCAAGGACCCACAGGGGTTCCCGCAGAACCAGGCAAGAGTTCCCAGTGGCTATGCAAAGGATAGAAACCAAACTCGAGCCAGCAGGAGGTGAGAGCAGAGTTGACTGAGAGGAGAGAGATAGAGAACGCAAGTATGGAGTGTCCGGGAGACTCAGAAAGGACAGAGGGAGTCTCATCTTTGTTTGGAGTCTGGGATTTTTACTGAGGATTGTGGTCTGGTGTCCGCACCTTCTCAGGCCTCCAGAACCAGTTCGAGCAAGGACAAGGGCCCAGGGGTTATTCCTTGGAGCACAGTGGTCTTAGTGTTGAGACATCTGTGCCAGTGGTCTGCAACAGGCATATGATGGCTTCTTCTGGTCATTCTCCCCGGGTCCTTCCTTAGATGCTGTCTATCCTAGAGAAATCGTTAACTTCTTGTCATCTCTTACGAGGACGACATACACTGTTAGCATTATGAGGCATGTATAAAGTGGGGGAGCATGTCCTAACAAGAATAGGAGCAGGAAATGGAGCAAAGAGCAGATTTTTGTGGAGTCCTTCAGTTTCCTTTGCTGAGAACGGCGTCTGTGACACACTAGGAAGGGGCAGAGCCGTCCTATAGCTTTTCCGCTGTGAGCTTCAAGGGACAGCCCACAGGCATGCAAGGAGGGGCCCTGTGTAGCTGCAGAGTGTGTAACCTGAGGGAGTGGGCCATGGCCTTTCAGTTCCATGCTCCTGGGTGAATGATGGTCAACTCCTTATAGTCCAGTCCTGTGCTCAATACACCTGGGACCAGGGCAGAGGGGAGTGTATAAGGTACTATTCCCCGTCTACAAGAAACCTACAGTCCAAAGAGGGAGCATAGCATGGTCACAAGAAACAAGATGTGCTTCAGGAAGGAAGAGCTCGTCCTATTGAGGGATGAGAAGGAAGCTTTATGGCAGAGATGGAACTGGAACGGGGGTTTGCAAAAAGGAGCCTCAAAGAGGCAGATACGGGGACCATGGAGATGAGGATCATTGCATTCCATGCCATAAGCATCAAACGGAATTGGGCCCATAAATTCTTGAGCTATTGTTAAGCAAGCGTGATTAGCCCTCCCACTAACTCTACCCATCCAGTCATGGTCCCAGTCCCAAACAGAACTCTCCAGCCCAACCTTCTCATCCTCCAACTAGATGAATAGCCCCAGCAGGCTCCCGTCGCCTGGAGAAGGTTGCAGGCGACACAGGTTCCCCTTCCAGTGGCTACCAATTCCCTGTGGATTCTGCTTCTGACATCTCCCTTTATCTCCCTTCATTGTTACTTCCCATCCTGGGCGAGACTCTACTTCTTCTTACCCTAATGGATGCATCAGCCTCCCAGTGGCTGCCCCCAGGTCTGTCTCTGCACAACTGTCGGGTAGAGTCGCCTTTATAAACCTTGGCACTCTCAATCCCCAGCAAGCCTTCACTTTCTAGCTGTTCGCCTGCATTCCTTCTGAGTTTTGCTGACCACGCTCCCCGCCCACCTCCTTTGTTGCCTGGGTGGCTCATCCCGTTAAGCGTCTGCATCGGGCTCAGGTCATGAGCCCAGGGTCCTGGGTCTGGCTCCCTGAACAGCGGGGAGCCTGCTTCTCCTTCTTCCCCTGCCCCCTCCCCCTGCTGATTCATTCTCTCTCTCTCCCTCAAATAAATAAATAAAATCTTAAAACAAACATACAAACAGAGCTATCAAACACCCACGCTGCCCTCCCCGGTCAGGTGAGGGTACCCCTTTCTCTTTGGCCGCTCCCGGGTCTGATTTGATCTGTGCCTCTCTTGTAGCACTTACCACACTCCACCCTGTGGAATTCATCCACGGACGCGTCTGCCTGTCCAACTAGGTCGTTAAGTTCCTGCCTAACACTTCTCTTGCCTTTCTATTCTTTGTCCTGTCTGCCCACACGGCGGGCACTCTGTGATCTTTGCTGACTGATGACAATCACAGTCCCTGGGGCCCAGCCCCAGGCCGAGGGAGCACAGAGGAGACCCTGGGAAAGCAGCTGCACACAGAACTGGCCCCTGGTGTGGAAAAGCACATGCTGTCTGTGGGGGAAAAGAAATAAAACAGTTTTGCAAGAACAGGGACCAGCAGAAGCCCAGGTGGATTTCTCCTCAATGTAATGAAGTCCCATATGTTTCCGTGAAAGTTGGTGTGGTGTACGGGCTCGGGAAGGAGACGGAGCTGCCGTGTCCTAGCTCTGTGTCATCGAGAGAGTGATTGTAACCTCTGTACGCCTCAGTTACGCCACATATAACACGGCAGGAGGACAGTAGTTCCAACCTTTCTGCTTTGTATTGAGAATTAAGTTCCTATTTGTGGCTGGCAGATTAAAAAGTCCTAATAGATGTCTGTTATTTTTAAAGTTATCACTAGTATCACTAGTAGTAGTCTGTGCTTCCCTGAAATACATCTTTGAATGAGGGAGGCCAGAGATGCCGCTCAGGATGGGGACTGTTGAGCAGAGTGGTTGGAAATCGACCTTCCTGTCCAAGGCCACCAAACAAACCCCTGGAGGGTTGAAATACGGGAAAAGGTAATGAGAGACAGCAGAGTCCAGAGAGACAGATCCCAAACAACCACCCCAAACATGCCTTCCATTTTTACAGCACTTCCCATTGATACTGCCCCAGAAGTACGAGAAGTCTGGCCCTCGGTCCCAGCAACAATTCCCGCATGTCTTCCTTACACTGCCACATTCCAGACGTACCAACGAAGCTTCTCAAATGCTTTTTCAAATACAACAGTGACCCACCTGATATCCACTTCCTGTGATCCACAGAAAATGTGCAACCCAAAGGCAAGTCAAGACTAGGAACTTGAGTCTTACGATGACCCGAATCCTATTCTAGAATATCTCGGGGTACTCCATCCCATCCCTGGCCCTAGGGTTAGTTCAACCTGCCTGAGGACAGGCACCCTCTCAGCACCTTCTACCCCATCAATCTCTCCATCTGCCACAATCTGAATGTGTACCCCCATGAACTCATATGCTGAACCCCTGCCCCCCCGGGGTGATGGTGTTAGGATGGGGTGCCCTTTAGGAGGTGACTAGGTCACTATAACAAACCCTCGAGAATGGGATCAGTGCTCTTACAAAAGACAGGCGAGCAGGATCCCCTCCATAACGTAAGACACAGTAAGAAATCTGTACCCCTGGAAGGGGGCCCTCACTAACTGTGGCGGCACCCCAATCTCAGACTTCCAGCCTTCAGTGAGAAATAAATGTCTGTCATTTATAAGCCACCCAGTCGTTGGATTTCATTAGAGCATCCCTACCAGACTGAAACACCAATCCAGTGTGCCCCCAGTGCAAGTCACCTGCCCCCAGTGGGGAGGCTGTCTGCTTTGTCCAGGGCTTTGGACTAATTCCCATGCCTCCTCCTTCCCAGCTTGCAAGTTTTATGCTAATCTAGTTTATTTCCTAGTAAAGGTAACAGTCTCTGCAGACAACATCCAACTTCTAGATTTGGGTGCCCCGGGTCTCAAGGTGGTGGGCCAGTCCTTGCCTAGTTAAGCTGAGGAAGTCTTTTGGCTGCCTAGACCAGGGTCTGCCAGAAATCCTGCAGGGTTTGTTAGATCATTCTAGGTCAAGATCAGAGTAGGCAGAGGTTTCTAGCCTTCTGCATTTCCCCTGGTTACCTAATCACACTCCTGGGGAGAGAGTTCCTGAGTGGGGTTCCTGTGCTGTTCAGCCTTTGCAATATGCAAATAGCTTGTGACTGAGCCCGGGTCCCTTGGGCAGTCAGGAAGTCCCCGTTTAAAACTTCTGAGTTTGTAGAGCTGAGGCCAGGAGAGGATCTTGCCAGCTTGGGGGCTCCAGCTCTAGTCTGTCAGGGGGCTTTGGTGTTTGTGGGTCTGAGTTTGTGGAGAGGAAGGGATAGTGCTGGGCAGGAAGAGAGGTCAGGGACTGTGCCCAGGGGACTGGCAGGTGGCAACCTAAGAAGTAACACTGGGTGCAGAGGAGAGGAAAGGGGAGGCTGGATGCGAGCTTACTGGCATTTGAAGCCTCGGTTCAAAGAGGTAGAAGTTTGCTGAAAACAAGTTCTCTAAAATTCTAGAAAGGTCTGGGCCTTTCCCATTTTTGGAGGTTCTCTGGATTAAAAGAGAAGAAATATCAAAATAAGGCAACAAATATCTGGATGTATTCTAAGTATTTACCTTCACTAATTATTAGTTTTAGACACACACGCATGCACAAGCACACACACACACACATACACGCACACACAGTGGGACTTCACGAATGGACTCATTTGGAAGTAATATCAGGGACTGTTTCTCCTGTGTGGCCTGAGTCCAGAGGCCCTCTTGGCTTTGGAAGTGGCCCAGCCTTCCCTGAGAGATCCCCCTCCCCTCTGGAGGAAGCAAGGGGAGGCAGGTGCAGGTCCTGTAATTCTGGGCAGTTACGAAGTGCAGGGCATGTACCCTGGAAGGTGGCGATGGGGAGGCACGGGACAAATCAACCATGTGAGTGTCTGGGCTTGTCTGGATGTCCCTGCTCGGCCAAAGATCTAGTTAGGCAGGGACACTCACCCCCGCACGTACAGTAGGCATTGGTGGGGAATCTCTCGTCAGAGTCTTGTTGAGTTCTCCTCTGGAGAGAGGGGACAAAAGCAGGTCCTACTGAATGGGACGTGGTGGAGTCAGGCCCTGGTCAGGCCTGCTTTGTGGGTGGGATTGACCTTTCTGTGGGCCCAAACTCACACTGTTCTCATTACTGGATCTAGGGAGCTGGGGAGCATAGTCTCACTCCGATGGTTCTTATGAGGGCTAATGCCATGTTGGCTTGTTTCCAAGGGAGGTAAGGGAGGGGAAGGGCTTTTCCTCCAAACTGCTCGTCTCTCTGCTCCCTTCCCACTGAGCCCGCTTCCCAACGAGGCTTCACTCTTAGCCTTTTGCCCTTGGTCTGCCATGCTCCGTTCAGCAGGAATCCCCCATCCTTGATACCCAACCAACCTCTTGATTTCCATCCACTGATTCCCTCACCTTGCCCCTTGGCCATAAATCCCCAGCTGGCCCTGCTAGGTCTGGAAATGAGTCTACACTCTCTCCCCATTGCAATAGTCCTGGATAAAGTCTTCCTTGTTGGGTCAACAACATCTGCTCCATTGCTTTTCTTTGTGACCACACCTGTATACACGCAAACTCTTAACAGAGCGTGCGTAACAAATCCGCATTTGTTCTGTTGGGTTGTTTCATTATCTCTCCTGTGCTCAGAGAGGCTGCTGGGAAAGGCTGTTCAGGTCTGGGGACAAGAGAGCCATCTGTCATCCCTGGCCATGGGACCCCCTGTCAGGAAAGAGTTGAACATGGTCCCTGGGGCTGCAAGTGACTGAGGGGCCCCTCTCTTTGCTCTGCAGCTGGTCAGCTGTGTATTATGTCCTGGGGGCTCTGGAAGGAGCCACTACTGCCTCTGGCTGGGAGGAAGGAGGAGGGGAGCTGGCAGGGCAGCAGGAGAAAGGCCACCAGGAGTGTCTCCCTTCTAGGCTCTGCTCTTTTCCCTTGGAAAGGACTGTTCTAACCTTGGTTCCTGCAGAAGCACTCTCTGTCATTAGAGGCGGTTCTCAGCATATCTATTTTGGAGCTGCAGCTGGTTGTTTCTCAGAATAAACAGAGCTGTGATATTGGGATAAAAGAAGAAAGGAGTATCTTCTCTTTACGACCTCCCTCTTCTCAGTGGTTTCCAACCTGCACTGCCCTCTTCTCAAAGGCCCTGCCCTAAGACCCCTTGCCCCTCACTCCCTGCCCTGTAGCTCCCATACTGCGATCTTGTAATCACGGGTCCCCTCCTAAGCACATAGGGGCCCCTGTTCTCGCCAGTCTCTGTGCGAGGCTCAGGGGCTGTAGGGTCTGCCAAGAACTCAATGTCAAGCAACACAGAGTTCATAGAGTAGGAACTTCCGCCAAAGAGCATAAGAGCTGATCCGGCCTCCAGGGTTTTGCTGGAGCAACTGAGGTCCTCACCGGGGATGTGCTGTGCTCTAGGGGTCAAGGAAGGAGCTGGAACACGCTGACCGTGCACCCTTCCTCTTACCTTAATGTGTCATGGTGCGGATGGTTGTGTTGTACTGCGGTCATTGACAAGGGAGCTTGGTGCTTCAGGGACAGAAGGAGAGTCAGATATTGTTTATTTTGGACAAAACAGATGTAGGGGTTCCCTGGTGTATTTTTTGGACTGAAATGGCTTCCGTGAGGGAGCAAGCAATCAGGGATGTTTTCCAGATACTTGGGTTTGGGAGGGTCTGGTTGTTAAGGAGCAGATGAAGAGACTTGTGTATGTGGCCCCATTCGAGGCCAAGTTACTCACTGTCTGTTGCTGTGCTTTCCAGCCCGAGTGGGTCTGACAGCGCCCCCATGATTGTGCGAGCTCTCGCCTTGTTTTGGTCTGTCTGGAGCGCTTCCTTCACCACCTGCATTTATCTGTCAGCCCGCTGTGTGGTTTGACCCACATGGGGTTACAGAGACAGACCCTAAGGAGGTGGTAGTCTCTGCAAATTGTACAGGTCTCCTCCGAAGTTCTTCCTACTTGGGGCGCAGAGCGGTCAGCCTCACCTCCGTTCCACTGGCCTCGCTGCGTAGATGCCAGACCAGCCCGTGTGTCGTATTACCTGCAGCAGCCCTGGGGAAAACCGGGTGAACCAAGACTGCTGCAACAGGTTTTCTCTCTTGCTTTTGTCTTTATTTTTAAAGACGAAGCTGTGGTTAGACTCTCAAATTAGTCTTTAGAAACCTTGGTGGATGGCTTGGTGGCAAATCTGTCAGTGTGCGTCTGGCTGAGGGGTACTGGGCCATGAAGGAGCTGCCCTCGGGGGCATCCCTGTGGGTTGAGAGGAGCTGTAGGTGCGAAGGTCAAGGTCAAGCACTGGAGAGGGGCCTGTGTCTTCCATGTGCAGTTAGAGGGGCCCAAGGATCAGGAATTTGGGTTTTGAGCTGAAGTGAACTTGGGGTTGTGTCTCAGCTCCACCATTTCCTTATCCTGTGACCTTGGGCTGCTGATTTAGTGCCATGGAGATTCCATTTCCTCATGTGTAACAAGGGGCTATTAATAGTATCTATTTAAAAAAAATTCATTCCTTAATTCCAGGTATAAATTACTGAACACCTCCTCCTTGTAAACACTGGACCTGGCACAAACTACAGTGGTGGGAAGGCCTCTGTCCTCATGACACTCATGTCTTCTGGTATATTGATTATATAGGGAAAAAAAATTTTAAATATATATATAAAAATACAAATAATTTCAAGTATATTTTAATAAACTTATATATAAATATATAAAATTTATAAATATATGTTGCATATTTATTAATACATATATTTGTGTTATGTTATATATAAGAACATATAAATTTATACAATTTTCATATATATAAATAATATATAAACAAATATATATAAAATATATAAAAATTTATGTACATTATTTTTCTTTTTAAAAGGTTTTTTTATTTGAGAGAGAGAGAGAGCAGAACAAAAGAAAGAGCAGGAACAGGGGTGAGAGAGGCAGAGGTAGAGGGAGAAGTGGGGCTTGATCCCAGGACCCTGAGATCATGACCTGAGCCAAAGGCAGATGCTTAACAGACTGAGCCACCCAGGCCCCCTGTAAATTCATATATATATATATATATATATATATATATACACACACACACACATATATGTATATATATGTATATATATGTATATATGTATATATATATGTATATATGTATATATATATATGTATATGTATATATATAAAACTTAACACAAAAAAAAAACAAAAAAAACTTAACACCATGCTTGAAACACAAAAAGTGCTTGATAAATGGAGTTGTTATTGTTATATTCAACACTGGAAATATGATATAAATGATCTGGCAAGAACAAAAAAAGTGGTTTTCATATGATACAATGTTTAGTTTCTTCCTGAGATTTGTAGCTGTCTTTTCTTTTGGTTAAAGAGAGTGTCTTACTCTCCTGAAGAAACAGAACCAATAGTATATATGGATCAGCAACAGCAAGCTGGAGACCCAGGAGAGTCCACAGGATAGTCCCAGAATGAAAGCCAACAGGCCCAAGACTCAGGAAGAGCTGAAGTTTGCATTTGAGTTCAAAAGGCAGGAATCTGTTCAATGCCACACTTGAAAGGGTGGCAGGCAAGAAGAACTCTTTCATGTTCAGAAGGAGGTGAACCTTTTTAATTCTAGTAGACCTTCACCTGATTGCATGAGGCCCACCCACATTAGAGAGAGCAATCTGCTTTACTCAATGTACTAACTCAAATGTTAATCTAATCCAAAAACTTTACAGAAACACCCAGAATAATCTTTGACCAAATATCTGGACATCCCATAGCCCAATCTAGCTGACACATAAAATTAAGCAGCACAGGGAGCCATGGCTAGAGAATGCTATAGCTGAGAAAGCCCTTGGGTTGCCAGGGTACTGAGTGACCACCCTGTCCTGAAGGGGAGAGGAACCCTGGCTGGGGTTGGCCCTCTTGATGGAATGCAAATAGTTGTCTCAGGGCTCAAGCCATTCCAAAGACATGCTTTTGTTAGTTTGCACAATGTTTTGTAAATTTATGCCAACATTTAAAGATTAAAAAGTTCACATGAGAAATCTGAATATCCAGCTTCTCATGAAATACTAGAAGTGGGCCTGTGGGGCTCAGGCGTCCATTTTTCCATGGCAACCATCAGCAGAGGTGCCTTGAGTCCTGGTAGGAAAACTCGTTTCCCTCCAGCTAGGGAGTCACGTCCTAGACCATGTCACCCTGTCTGGATGCTCAGAATGAAGACTCAGCCTGTTCCTTCAAGCCCCTTCCCCCTCACAGGACAGCCATGCTCCACTAATCCCAAGACTGTGACCAAGTCTGCCCACCTCTCTGAGATTTCACATTCAAAATCTCCTGAAGAACTAGAAGTGGTCACATGGAGTTCAGGCATCTTTTTAGGTCCAGGTCCTATCTTCTTCAAGCTTGACTCTCAGAGATGGGCCTTAAATGAGATCTGCTAGAGCCATGGAATTGCAAAAAGCTTAATTCTCAATTTCTGGGGCACAAGGAAGGAACTGGAGTTGTTTAGACAGGAGAAGACATGCCCCTAAGGGAATCGAGAACTGCTTTGAAAATAGCTAAAGGGTTGTCATATTGAAGAAGGAAGGACTGAGCTCATTTTGAATGTCCCCAGAGGCCAATAGCTGAGAGAAGTCAGGTTTGTGGTGAGCATAACACAGACTTTTCTAGCTCCTTAGAAGCAGAGAAGACTGGTGCCTAAGGCAGTAAGACCCCATGGGCTGAGGGGGCCATGGGGATCTTGGGGGGCATTCGTTTGCCAGACTGGAAGTTGACCAGGTCAGGGGTTCCAAACCTTTCCTGTGGGAGGTACACACAGACAATGAATTATCTGTACCTCACATGGGAGATAGACTGCCGGGGATGTGAACCCCAGAAGGGGTTGCCCACGGGCCTGGAGGTAAAGACCATGGCAGATCCGATTTGAGGAGACTCAGGATTTGTTTTAAGCAGAATTTGTTTGGTACAGCTCAAAGACAGTGAGATGATTCTTGGAGGAAGTTTATACTCATGAGTCCCAAGAAACAGGAGGCAGAGCATGCCAAGCAGAGGGATCCCATTGAAAAGCCCCAGTGTAGATCAGGGGGCACAGGGAGAGGGGAGAAATGTGGCCATGAGCCTCTAAGGTGTTTTCCTTGGGAGGGGATGGTGAAGCAGGGAAAGCAGGTCTAGAATTATTAGCTGGTTGGAGTAATTTCAGCAGGCTCTGGGGCACAGGGACTGTCCCTAGTTGTGTGGTACCTGTCCCTGGGGTGATTAGAACAGGTGGCTTGGCCCAAGGAGCGAGAGTCCAATAAACAAGGTGATGGGTGGTGGAGCTCCAGATTGGTTGGTTTGCGAATGAAAGTCATGCTCTGGAGAACCGGCTAGCACAAATCCCTCCAGACTCAGCAGGGCCCCAGAGGTCAAAGCGCCAAGCACAGGATCTAGGAAACATGGTTAGGACAAGGCCCAGCCCACACGCCCTGAGGGGATCCTTCTCTTCAGGTGCACCAGGAAGAAGTTTCCATGGCCTTCCAGCCCCAAGGTGCTATGGTCAGCACCTCCAGCCAGAAACACCCTGAGAGTCCAGGCTTTCTCTCTGTCTGTACATAGGGGACTCTAGGCTCAGAGAGGTGAGCAGATTTGTTAACAGTCTCAGGGTTAGTGGAGCATGGCTGTCCTGTGAGGTGGAAGGGGCTAGAAGGAGCAGGCTGAGTCTTCATTCTGAGTGTCCAGGACAGGGTGACATGGCCTAGGAAGTGCCTCTAGCCTGCAGCATTGGGGTTCCCATTGGGGGCAGTGGGAAGAGGGGAGCACTGCAGTCCCTACCAGGACAGTTCTCCTGGTTCCCCGTACCCTGCCTCAGATGCACAAGGAAGACTTAGAGCCAGAAGCAGCCTGGACAAGGACACCACAGCTCAGTCCCAGGTTTGTCTGCCTGGCACAGAGCATCGGACTTGAGCAGCTCATTTCCCTCCTGGCATCAGCCTCATTGGCTGTGATGCATTCCTTCTCAACCTGCAATATAACACCCTTCCTGCTGGAATGAAGATTCCTGTTCCATTGTGCCCTCCCTGCCCCAACACACCATCGTTTATTCTGATGGGTAGATCTCAAATAGGCCTCCTGTGTTTGCATACCCCTGAAAAGCAACCAGGGTTTGGAAACCACCAGACCAGGAGATCTCCTAGACCCCCTCCAACGCGAGATCCCACACCATCCTGATCCTCTGGGCTGGTCCCTGTGGGGCCATTCTGAGCACCATACTGGGGAGGCAGTGGAGCAGAAATGACTTCTCGGAGTTCACAGCCACCAGTTAGGGGAGAGGAGGAACCAGAAGCCAGATCTCCTGCCTGTGTCAGGCTGACAAAATACCACCACCTCGGTGACTTCAACAACAGACCTTTGTTTCTCACTGTTCCAGAAGCTGGAAGTGCAAGATCAACGTGTCCACAGGGTTGGTTTCTCGAGAGGCCTCTCTCTTGGTGCACAGATGGCGGTCTTCTCACTGTGTCTTCACCCCGGTCTTTTCTCTGTAGGCAGCTGATGTCTCCCTGTGAGTCCAGATTTCCTCTTTTTACAAGGACACCAGTCATCCTGGATTAGGACCCACCCGAATTAGGGTCTCCATTGACCTGAATCACCTCTTTAAAGGTCCTATCTCCAAATACAGTCAATTCTGCAGTCTTGGGAGTTGGAACTTGAACATGCAAAGCCTGGAAGCCTACCTGGTGGGGCAGCATTCTTTCCTCTGCTCCTCATACCTCTCCCCTAGCGGGCCTCTTCTCCCCCACTCCATGGGATGCGCTCAGCGTTGCTCCCCACCTTGGGTGAGCCCTGCATTTACTGAGTGTACCGTGCCCATCCACATCCAGGGCTGTGTTCTACCCATATGACCTGTTGGTTCCCAGCAGGGCCATGGGCCATGGCAGTGAGCGGGGCAGCCTGTGCTCGGGGTACATTCCCCTCACCTGGCACATGGCCATGTGCCATTAGACACATGACAAACAATGGCGATGCTGATGGCAGTGATGCTGACAGCTGAGAATAGAACCCAGGAGTGGGAGGTTAGTCTGCTCCGCCCATGCTATGGGGACCAGCCAGCTCAGCACAGGGATGAGCAGGGACTAGAGTTCAAAGCAGACTCAGTGGTCAAAGAGGAGGCACAGATTATAAGACTCTGGGAGAACATCTTAGGGGATGCACCTTCAAAGCCTGTGTATAGCTCTAAAGTCCGAGGAACCTGAGATCAAAGCCAGAGAGCTGGGAACTTCAGGGCCAACCTGGGCCAGCTTGACAGCCCCCCTACCTAGTGCCCCTGCCAAAAGACTGAGTGGCCTCTGGGGGTGTCTGCTTGCCATCACTGATGTCAGCCTGGCTCGTCCAAACTCATCCATTGAGGTGGGCATTAAAATGTGTATGGACAGCAGGCAGTCCTGGTATGAAATGATCTAGGAACAGCCCACCCCACCTCCAATTGTCATGTGTCTCTGCAGTCCTGTGTTGAGAACAAGGACTGGACGTGCAAAGAAGGGGTGGGGGGGTGTGCAGCTCAGGTGAGGCAGCTCCTAGGCAGCGCCGGCACCTGCCAGGAACAGCTATAGGAAAATTCCTTGACCACATCATAGAAAGGGACTCTCCGGTACTAAAAATAGCCCCAAACTGGAACCAGCGGGTTACCTTTGACAAGACTGAGTAGCTGTCTTTGAAATGTTTGCGTAGGCACTTGAACCAGAGGAACACAGATGAGTTTTGATTGTGACCAACCCTTGACGTTAGGGTTCCAGGTTCACCAAGTGTGGTTCTATACGTTATTTGTGTTAATATTCATAACGGTTCTAGGCAAGATAGGGTTCTCACGTCCAGCTTGGGTGGGTGAGCTCGCTGAGGTTCAGGTTGGTAACAGGATTTGTTCCAGATGTGTTGACTAGGCAGGAGAGACCTGGAAGTTGTGCTTTTTCTGCTCCCTAATGTGGCACAAACCTGCCCCTCCTGGAAACCTCCTTTGGCTGCCAGTTGAGAGGCCATTGTTCTGACCCTTTTTCTGCATTCTGTTGAGTGTGGACCTGCACCCTTTTGGAGCCAGCATCCCCTGCCCTGTAAAGGGACCAGCACCCCCTCTAGAGAAAAGGGAAAGGAGACTGGGCAAGTGCTTTGTGAACTGCCACTCAGTCCTCCATGTGTGAGTAAAGAGTCCCTGTTTAAGGTCACCTTTGAAATTAAACGCCCTGGGCATTTAATTTCACATTCTGGGCAGGCAAGCACCTAGGCTCAGGTTGGAAGAAGCTTCTCCCTCATGGTGGGCAGGGTGAGGTAACCACCAGAGAGGTATTGGGTATGGGTGTGGAAGTTTCTAGAGAACAAAAGCTTCCACCCCTGTGTGACTCTGTACCTGACCTGGCTGGTCTCATCTGCATGGTCGGTCTGTAAGGCATCGCTTGGTCTCTTGTACTTGCCAGGGCGTTCACCCGGGTGACATGGGCCTCCCAACAAAGGTTTCAGGGCTGTGGTTTTACCCTTCAGAGAGCCTCTGTGCTCGTTCCCACAATCAAGAGTCCAGCTCTGTGTCTTTGGGGAAGTCACTCGACATCTCTGGCCTCATCTACAAAACAAAGGAGGTAAAAACCCGATTAGTTATAAGGCCCTTCAGAGCTGATTCTCATCACTGGTGAGTTTATCATTTTAGTTGATCTGTTTTCCCTGATATCAATATCCCAAGTCATTCCTTCTTTTTTTTTTTTTTTTTTTTTTTGTTGTCTCTCTATTTTCCCACCCCTCGCAATTTTTTTTTTTCTCAGCCTCTCGTTTCTCCTGCAAAATCCTAGGAGATTTCCTGTAGCTAATGATTTTAGCTCCCAGAATTTTAGATCCAAGAGGGCACTTTGGGAAGCATCTAATCTGGTCCTGTAGCTTTACCCTGGAGTTCAGGGCCCCTGAGAAGTATTTTGGGGGTTCCGCCAACATTGAAGTATTTTCCGCCAGACGGTGAGGAGTTAAACCGCCTCAGGAATCGGGCTATCACTTTTAACAATTTGAAATATTCATGCTTTAGACTTTGTTGGAAACATGTTCCTGTCCCCTAATCTCTTCACTTTCTCTGATGAGAAACCTGAGGTCCCCACAGGTGAGGTGAGTTGGCCATGTCATCAAAGGATCATCCTGGAGCTGAAGTTGAATGTGATTCAAAAGACTTAAACATTATTGTTTTTTGTGTGTGCATGTAAAGGATGAGAAAATTCTCAGTCAATAGAAGGAAAAAATAGAATGAGAGGTGGTGGGGGGAGCTCTGGAGGCTCTTGAAGACCTCAGTGTGGACAGAACAGCCACCATGAGGGGAAGGGCCCCAGGGCTCGCTCCTCTCACCCCCTGCCACAGAGCACTTTCTGGGTTCTGCTGTGCTCTCTCTCCCTCCCGCCTCAAGTCTGTGGTGAAGCTGTGGAGAAGTGGGTTGCTGTTCTTTTTTCTGACTTCCTGTGTGCTTCGGAAACCTCAATGAAATAAGAGCTAAAGGCAGAAAGGGTCAAGGACTGTTATGTCAAACATAGACTTATCCCTGGCATGGGGGGGGTGGGGGGGCCAGATTTGTGATTTTTACAGACCAGAGCCCAGGATTGTAGCCCCTGGGCTCCCCACTGGGCTGCTAGGGAAGTCGCCTGGGGCTGGAAGTAGGTGGTGGGCACCTCACTCTTTTCAGGCGTGGCTCCAGTATAGCTATACAGATAGCCCAAGTGATTTTTAAGAACTATTCATCATTGAGGCCAAACCCATTAAAAAGGAAAACTCAATTACCTTTCCAGTACAGTTGGTGCATTTTCTCCGTGTCTCCCTTTCTGCCTACAACCTCCTTGCAACCATGGCAGCGTGTTTGTGTAGCGGGTATGCGTATAGTCTTCCGAGTTTTTAATACGACCTTGATTGCAGAAGCCTAAGTGGGCTCCTTATCAGTTACCTTTCCGGGCAGACAGGAATCAATGAATGAGTGCAGCTCTGTACGAAGGACAGAGCTATGGGGAAACACCCTGCATTTCTTTTCTCTTTCTATTCCTTTTTTTTTTCTTTTTAAAGATTTGTTTATTTGTCAGAGAGAGAGACAGAGCACAAGCGGGGGGAGCAGCAGGTGGTGGGAGAAGCAGACTCCCCGCCGAGCTGGGAGCCCCATGTGGGGCTCCATCCCAGGACCCTGGGATCATGACCTGAACCCCAAGGCAGCAGACACGTAACCAATTGAGCCACCCAGGTGTCTATTTTTTTTTTTTTTTGATGACACATTGCTGAGCCCATAAACCCCCATTCTCAGGGCCTCCTATTCAAAAACAGTGTCCCACAGCAGACCCTATGGGTCAGTTCTTCTTGGCCTAGCCTGGACACCTGGCTTAGTTTCTATGCCTGACGTGGGATCCATGAGACCTTTCCCTTCCATAGCTCTTTTAAAAAGGTAACGGTAATTTTGCCTTCCTTTGGGCTCAGAAAATTTGGGGTTGGGTTTTCCCTTTGTGTTTTATTTTGTTCTAACCAGGGAAGAAAAAGATCCTCCCCCAGTTGGAGTAGTGTTTGGGAAGATGACTCTAGGCTGGGGGGTTTCTCACCACCACACTCGGTATTCCCAATCATGGCTGGAGTTTTAAAAGACCCTCAAATTTTCTGAGCTCTGAATAACTAAAACCACCTGTTTCTTCTCTTTCTGTCCATTTCCCAATAATGGGCTTGGGTAACAAGAGACTGAAACAGAAACCACTCCTGTGCTCTGAAGTAAAGGCTCAGAGACACCCAGGAAGTTCGCATGTTTGAGAACGAGTTCTAACTATAGGACCTGGCCTAGTAATGAGAGGCCTCCAGGCAGGGAATCAGGAGACCACGGTCCCAGCCAAGAGTCCTCATGTGTCAGCCTCTTTGAAACTCAGGTCTCTCCAGTGAGACAAGGGCCAAAACCGCTGTCCCACCCGCACCTCTACTGCCTATGGGTGAGTATCAGAATCACCTGGGATGTCAGTAAAAAGTACACGTGGCTGGACCCAGCCCCAGAGGTCTCTACTCACTAGGGTGGGACTGAGCCTTGCAATGTGTCCATCTGTTTATGTCTACATTGTTACGGAAAATTTATTCAGATCCTTGTTAAAGATGGTAAGGAGGACTTTATTTAGGAGGATATAGCAATGGGGTTTTGCTGTAGGGGAAAGTCATGAAAATAAAACGAGGAAGAGTAGGGATTGATAGCCAAGAAGCAGGGTAGGGGATCAGTGGATGGAAAAATTGCTCAGAGTGTAGGGTAATTCTTTTCTGAAGGGACGTAATAGGATTGCTGCTGAAGGCGGGCCAGGGCAATCTGATATTACCTAGGTGATGGGGATGGAAGGGGGGCGGTGGGAAATTCAATCAGATATCAAGAAAAATCAGCTGTGGAAGGTGGGGAATTCTGATTAAGGCCACCTAGCAGGAGTCTTGCTGAAGACGGACTCCATGAGGACAGAGACGGAAGCCGAAGCTCAGGGCTAGTCGAGCGGAGGGCTCAAAGGAAGCCGACTGAAACGTGGTCAAGGAGAGAGTCTGTCAGTATACATACTGACACGTGTGCACACAGCCAGGGTGACGCAGCCGTGGGACCAGGTGCTGTCTGAGACCGTATTGTAGGTCCAACAGTCTGGCCTTGTCACGATTAGGATCTAGAACCCAAAGGACAGTACCAGGAGGTGTCTGTGGGCCGAGCGAGGCTGCCTTCACGGGCAGCCCAGGGCCCTGCATCACTGCAGGGTGTGGGGGCAGAGAGCCCCAACTCTGCTCTCTACTTGCTCTGTGGCCATCCGGAAGTCACTCGGCTCAGCCTCACCTCCCTCATCCGTAGGATAGATGATAACAGTGTGTTATGAGTGTATAACAGTGTGTTATGAGCACTGAATGGGCTCACTGTGCATGTGAGGTGTGGGCCTAGGGTCAACCTAAGGAAATGCTATTAGTTCTAGGAAGTGAGCCCCTTGGTGTGCATGCAGCGGTGGAGGAAGGAAGAGGACATGCAGTCAGGGTCCCAGGGGCATGGGGCTCCCTGCCGTGCGGCCCACGCTCTGCTCTCTCAGAGGACTGTCTGCAGTCGCCAAGAACTGTCTAGTCCTGGGGCTCTCTCCACAGATTATACTGGGCTATCTCTCCTCCCTATTCACCCCCAATCCTGAGTGTAGAGAAGATCCAGAAATCTGGATTTCCAGGGCCTGTTTGCTCTCTCTAGTCTCGCTTTTGAGGCCAGGGATTGCCCCCCCCCCCTTCGGGGCTACATGCAGAGCTCAGAAAGGAGGGTTGTGTCACAAAGGCAGGTTGAGGTGGACAACGGAGAGAGGGCTGGCTCCACTTCTGTGGAAGTCACTGATTGTTTTCATATAGTTAACCAACTGAACCGTCGAAGAACTTAAGATCCTTTATCTGTATGTCATTCTAAATATAGATGCGTTTTTATGTCGTTATAATCAGGATGTGAACGTCGTTCCCTGTCACTTCGCATCTTTATACAAATGTCTTCATGTACTACCAGTGCTCATATTTTTTTTTTTAAGATTTTATTTATTTATTTGACAGACAGAGATCGCAAGTAGATGGAGAGGCAGGCAGGGAGAGATAGAGGGAAGCAGGCTTCCCGCCGAGCAGAGAGCCTGATGCGGGACTTGATCCCAGGACCCTGAGATCATGACCTGAGCCGAAGGCAGCGGCTCAACCCACTGAGCCACCCAGGTGCCCCCAGTGCTCATATTTTAATCGAGTTTATCATTATCGATAGTGCCTAGAATCCCCGCACCCCGCCCAGGCAGTGCTCTGAGGATTTGTTCTGATGTTACAATCTCCCTGCTATAAACAGTCCAGGTGTGAACATCTTTGTGCATATGATCCATGCTTTCTCCCGTTGGGGGTATGGGGTGCGTTTCCCCAAGTTGGGGGACCAGGTCCGTACATGGGACTCGCTTTATATTTTAACCAGCTTGCCTTTAGAAAGCCAGTTCTGAATCACCTGGCAATTGTCCCGGTTTCCTTTCAAGGCCATAAGCCTAAGATTTTATTCTTTTTCTCTTGGCTTCTTGGCTTATATAGCCGATTTGTAGTGGTGCCTCAAAGTTGTTGTCATTAGCGTTTTTCACTGCTGAGGATTTTTCCATCTATTTTTAATTTCCTCAAGCCTCACACACAGGTGGCATCCTGTTTGCTTGACGGGGCGTCTAAACTGCCGTTTCATCCAATCCACATTAAAACAAAAGCTGATGGCTGCAGGGTGCACGTGGGGGCCCGTGTCATGTTTAATGGTTTTGATATCTGTTTACATAAAGCAAATTTGTGTCCCGGATTTGCGAAGAGGAGCAGATCGGGGATTGGCAGGTGGGGAAGCTTTTTCAAAAGGATGTTTTAGCTGTTTTCAAGGTGGTACTAGACGAGGGGGCCAACTGTTAGCACTGACTTTGTACTTTCCCACTGGAAAATAATGTCGATTCCTGATTTTTTGTCGTCGATGTTTATGGCCGATTTTTTTTCCTGTTTATTAAATGTGTCCTAAGAGATA
The DNA here is from genome assembly GCF_002288905.1 of Enhydra lutris kenyoni. Taxonomy (NCBI): domain Eukaryota; kingdom Metazoa; phylum Chordata; class Mammalia; order Carnivora; family Mustelidae; genus Enhydra; species Enhydra lutris. The sequence continues at coordinate 71,537,495 of NW_019154087.1, forward strand.
ACTTAAAAATAAAAGTGGATGTTGTCATCACTATTATACATATTAATATATCAAATGCTGGTGTTCCTTTTGGTGCTGCCTGGCTAGAAGGTGATCGGGGATTGGCAGGTGGGGAAGCTTTTTCAAAAGGATGTTTTAGCTGTTTTCAAGGTGGTACTAGACGAGGGGGCCAACTGTTAGCACTGACTTTGTACTTTCCCACTGGAAAATAATGTCGATTCCTGATTTTTTGTCGTCGATGTTTATGGCCGATTTTTTTTCCTGTTTATTAAATGTGTCCTAAGAGATAACTTAAAAATAAAAGTGGATGTTGTCATCACTATTATACATATTAATATATCAAATGCTGGTGTTCCTTTTGGTGCTGCCTGGCTAGAAGGTGAT